>NC_089776.1:12900417-12960417 GCF_040412425.1 Macrobrachium rosenbergii
CTTGTAGTAAATTATCATGGCAGTTTGTGTCCGAGTTCAGTATCACTCACTTCTGTTTATGTCTTTTAACCTCCATCAAAGAGGCTTTTCGTTTGTTTGTTTGTTGTTTGTTTCCTTGTCTATTTTCTCAGTCAGTTTATTATAAACTACTAGAACCTTATCAACACAGTTTGAAACCTAGATGATCATATTGAACTTCACAAATCTAAACTCAGTCACATAACAAAACCTTTAATTCATATCCTCGTGAATGTGAATCAATAATCAAGCAACGCAACTTCTTCTTCTTCTTCTTCCTCTTCTTCTTCTTCTTCTTGGGTATTTATGCAGAACTCCGTGAATTGGGCGTATTCGCATCTCCTCCGTTTTCTTTCCCCCTCCCCCCCCCACCCTCGGTAGGGGCGTGGCATGCCTCTGAATCCCTCTCGACTTAACATGGCTCGCTTGTACACAAAGAAAGAACGGCCAGATTCCGTTAATCTGATGCAAAGTGGAGTGGAGATGCTTTGGTGGCGGTGGGGGGGGAAGTTTAAGGAATATGGGATTGCCCGTGATATGGAAGGCAGGGGAAACCGGACGTAGCCACAGCGTCAGAGGCATCCCTTGGAGTATACAAATTCTGCAATTGTCTATGTTTTCAGTTTGATAACTACCTGTTGTTTGTCGGCATAGGTGTCTCTTCGGTAAGGGATTGGAAAATACAATGTATTCTGCTTATTTCTGTGATATTCGTTTTGACAACTACCTATTATTTGTCAGCATAGGTGTCTCTTTAGTATAGGATTGGAAAATACAATGTATTCTGCTATTTTCTATGTTATTCAGTTTGATAACTACCTGTTGTTTGTCAGCATGGGTGTCTCTTCAGTATAGGATTGGAAAATACAATGTATTCTCCTCTTTTCTGTCTCCATCCAGTAGTTACTATCTGTTGTGTATGTAAAGATAAGTTACAGGTAACTGGAGTGTGTATGACTTTCCTACTGTACATTTAGGAATGCACGTAAATTTTTCATATTTGTTTTACATGTACTAGAAATAAATATTTATACTAATCAATTAAAAACTAATCCTATAAAAAACAGAGGAACCTTACTGTCTTTTAAGTTCGTATTTTATTTCCATTGTGATAATACGATTGACGGAGTTATCAATCATCAGGCCTCGTTAACCTTGGCAATTAACTGCGTTTTTTTGAAAAGAGAATTTATTTTTTAGTCAGCAGCGTTAATTAGGAACTTTGAATGGTGTTTCATAGTTATATTATGCTTTCTTTATTGGTGTTTGGTAAAAAAATCTGTGACTATTTCAATAGACGATTGCTGGACCATGACAAATTTTCACAAAAACGTCAACGGAATAAGGACTACTAGTATGTGAAAATATAAAGAACAACAATAACAACAACAATAATAATAATAATAATAATAATAATAATAATAATAATAATAATAATAATAATAATAATAATAATAATAATTATTATTATTATTATTATTATTATTATTATTATTATTATTAAATTAAATTAAACTTGTCTAGCATATCATTCAATGTTTTATGATTTGGTAAATTTTTTTTTTTATTTATCTATGTCTATTTGTTAACGATATTTTGTATTAGGGAAGAAACTTCTATGCACTTTGAGAATAGTTCATTCCTGAGTGCCTCTCAAGACTTTGCTTCGAAGCAAAAAGATACATAGAAAGAAAAATATCCAGTCTGTAACAATAAATAGTAGAAGTAGTTTTATATGAAATATTGACTGATTACGGCTAGTACAAAGAGAAATACGGTTTTTAAAACGTAACAGAAAAATGATAATTTTTGGAATCCCGTCCAGATTCTTGTAACTAACTGACGATTTCTGTTTAGTTTGTCATTTCCTCTTGTTTAGTCGTTGCTTTTGTTTCAGTTTTGATCTGCAGTTAGCTTTCGTTTTAATGTTCCCTTTTGTATACTCCCCGTGCGGGGGTAGTGCCCTTCAGTGCAACTCATGCAGTGTACTGTAGGCATTACCTAAAGTTCTTTGCAGCTGCAACCCACTTCTCTCCTTTTACTGTACCTCCTTTCATATTCTCTTTCTTCCATCTTACTTTCCACCCTCCCCTAACAATTGATTCATAGTGCAACTGCGAGGTTTTCCTCCTGTTACACCTTTCAAGCCTTCTACTCTCAATTTCCCTTTCAGCGCTGAATGACCTCATAGGTCCCAGTGCTTGGCCTTTGGCCTAAATTCTGCATTCAATTCAATTTGTATACTAACATCGTATATTTTTACCTTACATTATTATGTGTTTTAAAGTATTGTCAATTATAATTGTTTTAATACTTTTACATCTAGTTTTCAGTATAGTTTTCTTACTGTTTCGTTTTATTTTATGTCATTCTGTAGATAATTGGAAAAGTTATGTATTCGCGAAAACTCGGCTGTGCTTCTGTTATGATTTCAGAAATGATAACGTCTACAATGTTACCATATGTTCTGTCTATCATGTTCCTCCGTTAATGAACCTTTTGTATGTAAATTCTGTATCAACTTTTACAAACAGGCAGAGATCTAACCAAACCACGTTAGCATTTCTTACAAGGTTTTGAATCAATAAACGTCTATACATCTTGCCAATGTGTGCAACAATGATCGCGCTCAGTCATTCAGAAACCCATTGAATCATGGTATATGGATATGACGTTGTCACTTTAACTTGGGATTTACAAGGAAAAGGTGAAATGATTGGCAGGTGACAGGCATTTAGTGGCTTCTATGGAATGACTGACGTGTGACGATCGTCTAGCGGAACCTTCGGTTAAAATGAATCGATACTATTCTCTTTCATTCCTTTTACTGCACCTCCGTTCATGTTCTCTTTCTTCCGTCCGACTTTCCACCCTCTCTAACAATTGTCACACGGTGCAACTGCGAGGTTTTCCTCCTGTTACACCTTTCAGACCCTCTTCACTGTCAGTTTCCCTTTCAGCTCTGAATGGTCTCTTAGGTCCCAGCGATTGGCTTTTGGCTAAATTCTATATTCAATTCCAGTTTCATACTATTGGTCATCATTTAATTTACTATAACCCTTTTTTTCTTTACAATTTCAACAATTCCAGTTAAATTTTGAACTTGAGTTTTTATATATGTAAAATGTTGTTCGAGATTTAAAACTGTCTTCTTATTCAGGTTGAATTTCCGTATGAATTTCCGTTATATGCAAATACAGCCTTGTAATTTAGCATTGTTAAGCAGAACTTTCTATTAGTTTAAAATTACGAATTCTTAAACTTAATGCAAAACCACAGATTTTTGATCTTTCGTTTGAATGCCATTGATTGAATTTATTATTATTAATTTTATTATTATTATTATTATTATTATTATTATTATTATTATTATTATTATTATTATTATCATCATCTAACTGCACAAATACTAAAATGATTTTGACGACAATGACTCATCAAATGAGGAAAGGAATCAATCTCTTGGGTTGAATTCCGGTTGGAAATCGAATCCATTTGAACTTTTGTTGAATTTCAGTTGAATTCCTGTCAAATTTAGGTTGAGTTTTGTTGGTTTCATTAAATTCCGGTTGAATTTTGATTGAGTTTTGGTTGATTCAGGTTGAATTTCCGTTGAATTCCTGTTGAATTTCTGTTGGATTCCGGTTGAATTTCGTTTGAATCTAGCTTTTGTAAATTTTGCATTCTGTTGATTTTCGGTTGATTAAATTAAGTTTGAATTGCTGTTGAATTTTGGTTGAATTCAAGTTGAATTTCGGGTGAATTTCGTTGTATTTCGGATGAATTTTTCGTTAAATTAGGGTTGATGCGTAATGACCCACTTGGAGACGAGATTTAAAGGAAACATCCGTGTGTCATCTTCTTAGGAAATTGACTGAGTGATATCGAGGTTTTTAAGGAGCAAATGTCATGTGTGGTGGAGTGTATATATATATATATATATATATATATATATATATATATATATATATATATATATATATATATATATATATATATATATATATAAATTCCTTTTCATTTAATTTTTCTATTAGCTTTTCTAACTGATCTAGAGTTCTGTACCTTTAATATTGTCATAATTAACCCATTCTTACTCTCTCTCTCTCTCTCTCTCTCTCTCTCTCTCTCTCTCTCTCTCTCTCTCTCTCTCTCTCTCTCTCTCTCTCTCTCTTGAGCCTTTCTCCCATTTCCGAGCTCCTCCTTACTGGAGTGACTCCGACCGTGACTAATGACATCAGAAGCGAGGTGTTACATTCTAGGGTCACCTCTGATAAAATACCCACTTGCCCAAATACCCACCTGATAAAATACCCACTTTCACAAATATACACCTGATAAAATACCCACTTGGCCAAATACCCACTTTCAAAGATACCCACCTGATAAAATACCCACTTGCTCAATTACCCACCTGATAAAATACCCACTTGTCCAATTACCCACCGGATAAAATACCCACTTGTCCAAATACCCACCTGATAAAATGCCCACCCTCCCAAATACCTACCCAATTCCGTGGTCGCGCACCCAGCACTACCCCGCCCACCTGAGGTCCTCACTTATGCTGATGGCGTGTCACGTTGAGGAGTTCCTAAGGGGTTTCGTCCCATTTGCATACGTCGGCAGAAATAATACGATTGCATTTAAGTTTTTATTTTTGTATAAATGTCATTGCAAGTTCTCTTTTAGAAGCTTCATTTGAGTACATTTATTTATTTATTTATGATATTTAATTATTACCTTACTTGTCCAGTATTATTATTATTATTATTATTATTATTATTTAGTTCTCCACCAATGAAAATAATATACAGATGCATTTCCGGAGACAAGCCATGCAAATTACCCATTTGATTATTATTATTATTATTATTATTATTATTAATTATTATTACCCGCCGAATTATCCACTTTGACTGTTAAATTTCTATTGTTCAATCAAATTCTCTCTCTCTCTCTCTCTCTCTCTCTCTCTCTCTCTCTCTCTCTCTCTCTCTCTCTCTCTCCTGGATAGATGTCCATCACCTTTGTTCATAAGTATCGATCAAAAAAAAGTATCGGCGTGTCACGTTTTTTACCGAGCAGAAAAGTTCATTAAACCTGTCTGGTTTCTGCCTCCCATCCTCTCATTAGATTCCGATGGGTTAGAGAAACGTAAGGACTATGAGGACTAGAAATATATACAGAAAGTTAAAGTCATTTTCAAGTTTTTATCTTGACACTAAATGTCTTGGTTGCTCTTGTTCTCTTTGTGCTTCGCAAGAGATGTGTTGCTTGCAGTCACAAACTTCTTGCAACATTTTGCAAGACGAATTTGTTATTGAATGTACATAGAAATGTTTTTAGTATGTTTTGTATTGTTATCATATTTTATTATTATTATTATTATTATTATTATTATTATTATTGCATAAGGTGCAAATTTGGGAATTATAGGTTACCCTGTAAGTTGCAAGTTCTCATTGAAGCTTCATTTGAACATATTATTATTATTATTATTATTTAGTTCTCCTAATACGATCAATATGAAAATAATATAAAGATGCATTTCAGTACGGAGACAAGTCATACATTCCAGTTATTATTATTATTATTATTATTATTATTATTATTATTATTATTATTATTATTTCTCTGTGAATAGGTTTTCTTTGACTGTTAAATTTCTATTGTTCAATCAAATTCTCTCTCTCTCTCTCTCTCTCTCTCTCTCTCTCTCTCTCTCTCTCTCTCTCTCTCTCTCTCTCTCTCTCTCTCTCGGGATAGATGTACATACCTTTGTTCATAAGTATCGATCAAAAAAAAAGTATCGAAAAAAAGGGTATAGAAAGAAATTAACGTATTTTTACCGAGCAGAAAAGTATCATTAAACCTGTCTGGTTTTCTGCCTACGTAAACAAAGCAAGTCCTCTCATTAGATTCCGAGGATGGATTAGAGAAACCAGAGTAAGGACTATGAGGACTAGAGTAAGTATATACAGAAAGTAGAGTAAAGTCGAGATGGGATTCAAGAGTAATCTTATCTTGACACTCAAGTGTTGGGTCTTCGTTGCTCTTGCCCACTTCGGGTATTTGTGCTTCGCAAGAGATGTGTTGCTATTGCATACCCTCAGTCCAAACTTCTTGCAACATTTTGCAAGATGAATTTCGTAGGAAGGTTGAATGTACATAGAAATGTTTTTTGTATGTTTTTGTATTGTACCGGATCATATTTTATTATTATTATTATTATTATTATTATTATTATTATTATTATTATTATTATTATTATTATTATTATTCGGACGATGAACCCTATTCATATGGAACAAGCCTTCAGGGGCTATTGACTTGAAATTCAGGCTTCCAAAGAATATGGTGTTTGAAAGAAGTCACGGAAGGTAATAGGAATCACAGAAAGAGGAGATCAGTTATTAGAACAGGAAAGAATGTGGCACCTCAGGACAAAACTACTCGATTTGGTTATCCTGTCTTTTTTTATTACTACGCTGACTATTCGGCTACAAACATTTGCCAACGCTCAAGTGTTAACTTTGTTTTTGTGGAGGCGATCAACTGCAACTTGAGAGACAGTCGAGAGGTGTTGAAGAAGCCATTAGCTGGGCGGGATGCTGGGTGGAAATATATGAGAATCATGGGAGAATCGTAGTGGAATCATAGGAGAATCATATGAGAACCATTTGGGAATCATAGGGTAATCAAATGAGAATCATAAGTAGGAATCATATGAGAAGCATAGGGGGAATCATAAGAGGATCATATGAGAATCATAGGGGAATCAGAGGAGAGTCATAGGGAACCGTATGAGAATTATAGGAGGATCATATGAGAATCATAGGGAATCATTTGAGAATCGTAGTGGAATCATATGAGAATCATAGGGGAATCATCATAGAATCACATGAGAATCACTGGAGAATCACATGGTAACCATAGGAAAATCATATGAGAACCATAGGGGAATCATATCGAGTTCATATGAGAATCGTTGGAGAATCATATGAGGATGGAAGGGGAATCATAGGATAATCGTATGAGAACCATATAAGAATCATATGAGAATCATAGGAGAATAATATGAGACTCACAGGAGAATAATATGAGAACCATATAAGAATCATATGAGAATCATAGGAGATTCGTATGAAAACCACAGAAGAATCATAGGAAAATCGAGTCCAGAGTCATTGCATTTCGAACACTTCGACCCTAACAAAGACCCGTGACCTCTGGTGATGATGAGGTCATAAACATCAAACTGACCGTTCCGGATGCCAGAGTTACTACGGTCACCTCTCCTCCTAACGGTAGCTTTGTGATGCCTATTTAAGGCGGTCATTACGTACCCACTGTCGCCGCTACGCTCTCTCGGTAACGAAAGGTTACCCTCGTTCAAGTATATTATTAACTGCTCCCGGAAACAGGTTTTTTCCTCCTGAAATACGTAATTGCTTCTTTGACATCGTTAGTTCTAAGTATTCAGTACACACACACACACACACACACACGTGTATATATATATATATATATATATATATATATATATATATATATATATATATATATATATATATATATATATATATATATATATATATATATATATATATGAAGAGAGAGAGAGAGAGAGAGAGAGTCATCAACGCACACTCCCATGTGTAACAAACAAAATCCTGACCCACATCGGGATCGAACCCAGGTCTATCAATCTAAAGGCAAGGGGGCTACCAACTGACCTACGTTGACCTCTGTGAGTCAAATGGTTGCGCCCTTGCCTTTCAATTGACAGACTTAGGTTCGATCCTGATGTGAGTCAGAAATTATATATATATATATATATATATATATATATATATATATATATATATATATATATATATATATATATATATATATATATATATATAGATAGATAGGTAGATAATAAAATACAAATATTTCTTTATTTCAAAAAACAGTAAATTTCAGTACCATATAATTATAAAAAAAAAATTTGACTTAGAGGAAATAGATTGTATGATATAGCATTTATTGTGAATCATACAACGCTGATTAAATTTCTTTTACTGATTACAAGTAGTTTTGGAAAATTTCTTTTTTATATATAATTTGACTACAAATATGTTGATATATGCTTACTGAATCTTAGATAATACATATGCATCAAGTTGATATATATGGCCCCTGTGGGCTTATTCCATATGAATGCGGTTCATCTTTTGAATAATAATAATAATAATAATAATAATAATAATAATAATAATAATAATAATAATAATAATAATAATAATAATAATAATAATAATAATAAACACTATAAAAACCACCCAGTCGAATAGGATGACTTATTTATTATTATTATTATTATTATTATTATTATTATTATTATTATTATTATTATTATTATTATTATTATGCTTCATGAAAATGCTTAAAAATGACGAAGCATTCCAGAACACCATCCTACCATCCTTACACAGAAAGCCGAACCCATAAGTATGGCACTTATTCGGAATATCCTCATCAGCATTTTATAGGATGATGTATGGTGTCCTCAGGCTGATCCTTCTTACTCAGCTGGTGGTTAGGAATCAAAGTTTGGACTTCACGGAGCGGCTTACCCTTCTTTGGAAGGGATGTCGGTGAAACTTCAATAGATTTCTGGAGGAAAGGTTAATGGACTGAGATGCAATCAAGCACATTATTCTGGACGGCATTTCAAGGATTCTGCATATTAAATAATGGTCTTTTCAGGTTAAAGGTGGTCTTTGTTGGTTGGTCAGTGTACGGAAGGTCCACATCAGGCCTTTTACTCCAAACTTGGATTTAACCAGGTTTCAACCAACCTAGATGAAGGTGTCGAAGATATGAGGGTATTTTGTCTGTCAAAATCTTGAATTAAATCGGTATTGGAGGACAGCCAATACGTCAAATTAATTTTTTTTAACGAATAATTAATAAGTTGTATCTGACCATCTTTCATTTATCAACTATTGTGCCGGCTTTGTCTGTCCGTCCACACTTTTTTTTCTTTTACAGAAAACGAAAAGTGAGTTACTTATGAGATGATGAATGAAAAAAATGGCTTAGCTGAAAGGCACCAAAATTAAATTCTTGTTTCAGATCCAACTTATTAATTATTCCTTAGAAAAATGGATTCCGTGTGTTGCCTGTTCTCCAGAACAGATTTAATTTAAGATTTTGCAAATTCATCCGGTCTATAATTTCGTCAGGGAAAATAACCTCATGTCTTCAATCTTTATCTCAGATTAAGTTGGGAGGATGAGGTCTTGTGTGGACCTTCCGAATACTTCCCAACCAACAAAAACCACCTCTACCCTGAATATATATGTGTGTATATATATATATATATATATATATATATATATATATATATATATATATATATATATATATATATATATATATATATATATATACATATATATTTATATATATATATATATATATATATATATATATATATATATATATATATATATATATATATATATATATATATATATATCTGTGTGTGTGTACATATATGTTTATATACAGTATATAATACATATATATATATATATATATATATATATATATATATATATATATATATATATATATATATATATATATATAAAAAAGTATATATAAGCATGATGTTAAACATAGAATAGCCTATTTTTGGTTCTTTTTGGGATTAAAGGCAAATATTGGCAGTTGATATCCCTGAACCTAATCGTGAGCAAGCTTATGCTCAGCCTCCACAATTGGTTAGGATGATATCGACTACAGATTTATAACGCCAGCTCAAAAAAATATATATACAAATAGATTTAAAAATATATATAATTGCAATATTCTGCGATATCCCAGAAACAAAACGAAAGACAATTGCTGAGTCTTGTAGGACACTGTGCCCATAATAAGACTTAAGGTCTTTACCCTGGTAAGACCTAGAATCCACTAAGTCTTAGTGGGTCCTGGTAAAGCCCATGATGCCCAATGAAGAAAGTATTGTCCATCGGAATATCCGCTTCTAAGGGCAATCGTGCCCTCCCTTGCTGGGCTGAATGAACGGGGAACCCAGCGGGAACCCTGCGGTAACCCTGCGGAAACCCAGCGGGAACCTCCCAGATGGAACCCATACATTGAAACCCCTTCTCATTGTTTCATCGCCGTTCCTTTGTCCGTATTCACTGGCCATGGCTTTGGCTTAATGGGAAGTGAGTTGAGATCAAGGGATCATTGTATACAGGAGATGTTTAACTTGAAATGTCTTCGCCCATTTCGTCGGGTGGAATCGAAAGTTGCTGAGTTGGTGTTTTTCAAGACTGAGTGGATTGTGATTTTTTTTTTTGTTTCTTTTTTGCGTAAAGGTTCTTTCTCTTCCTTTTCCGTAAATTAGTTTTATTTATTTTTTTTGAAGTAAGGAATCTTTTCTTTTTTATGTATATTAGTAGTGTATGACATACAAATTGCTTAATGTGTTAATATATCATTTCTACTTACGGAAATGCCTTCCTGATTACGTGAGGGTGGTCTTAAAGTCGAATTTCCTAGCGCAGAATTATTCCAAAAGTCTTTCGATTCTCGGACTTCGAACGAAACAAAGCTCTGTCGAACAAGCCACGTCGAGTATGTCACCACAAACAGAGTTTTCTTTCTTCAAGGTAAGAGGATATTGTTTAAATACGCAAAGCAAACAGCAGAGCAAAGAATGAATTGGAAAAACCAAAGAATCTCGAGACGAGTATCAGGTGACTATCCGACGCGGAGGGAGACAGGCTACGTTCATTTGCCTTACAAAGAGCTCACTGAAAACGGTTTTATTTGGTGTGAAGCAGGTCCTAACGACTTCGAGATTCTGCAGGTTGGGAAAGATCTCAGGAAAGGAAGTGACTTTATAATTTTGTTGTGGATTTCATTTGCTGTCGTTACCATGTCTAATATTTTCATTTGAAAGAGAGATATTCTGTGCAAAGTGGTGTGTATTATTTAGGTCGATTCTTCTTAACGATTATTATTTATTTATTTATTGTTTATTTATTTATTTATTTATTTTCCGTCATTATTTTGTTAAACGATGACAACCTGCTGCTTTGGGGAGAGTCTAGTAAACGATCTGCGTCTCGATTCGGTTATTTTTCTCAGCTACATTATGTGCTTTTAGGTTTCTTTTCCACTTCTTACACTTAAAATAAATCAGTGACCATCTCGAAATACCATAAACATAACGGTTCAAGTGCTGATGAGGTATAGAAAAGTAACCGCATAATATTCATGAAATAGTCAGAAATTTCAATTAGTGGACCTCAAGCAGTACAGTACATTAGTTTATACAGGGACCCATACTTAAATCGTGAAAATTATTTAACTGTGCATACCAACTATTGGAACTCTAAACGAAACAACTCGAATATTTAAAGAATTTAATTGAATTTAATATAGAATTTAGGCCAAGGTCAAGCACTGGGGCCTATGAGGTCATTCAGCGCTGAAACGGAAATTGGCAGTAAAAGGTTTGAAAGGTGTAACAGGAGGAAAACCTCTCAGTTGCACTATGAATCAATTGTTACAGAGGGTGAAAAGTAAGATGGAAGAAAGAGAATACGAATGGAGGTACAGTAAAAGGAACGAAAGGGTGCAGCTAGGGGCCGAAGGCACGCCGCAAAGAACCTTAAGTAATGCCTGCAGTGCACCGCATGAGGTGCGCTGACGGCACTACCCCGCTACGGTGTCGAATATTAACGAACATTTACAGAAATCTGGAATTCGTGACATAGATCCATCATGAACCAAGATATTTAGAACAGAAAAGATTAAACTAGAGCAACAAACCAGAGAGTTATTAATAAATACACCCTGCTTTGAAAAACAAACAATAAACTGACCTGGCCAATCAGCCGAGCGAACGGCGTATTAATTAATTCCGTGCATTGTCTGATTGCGCCCTCTGTACCCTCCAGTCTTTTGTTTTTGACTCCGCACCCATTCAGGGCCCACTGTAGTCAGCGTTCTACTCGCCTACGAAAGAGAAGAGACGAGATAGAAATAAAAGAACAAAGCTTCCCAAGACAATGAAGACATTTATAACAGCCTTTGAGTGAATAAGGTCCAGCGATTACGACCTGTTTTGGAGAGAAGAAGAAGTTACCCTCAGTCTTTCATGGTTACTGATTCAATAAGCCTCCAGTTCCCTTTGTGCTCAGTCTTTTGTTCTTCCCGGACAAGATTTCAGCGAGGAAGCAGAGAAGCTGGCTTCCGTTATGTCTGGTTGTGTGTTGTCATTGCGTAAATTAAGGCGAGAGATGGTTTTCCAGGTATAGTTACTGCCTGTTAGCCTTTGGAAATAATAGAGCCGTTTCACCCTTAAAGAAAATCTATGCTAATCTGCTCTATGCTGACCCTCCTCTGTCCGTTATTAAAAGCGATGACGCTGCAGTTAGGGTACCTCATTAATATTAATCTCCTGTTTAACGTTAATACAAATTCGTTGATAGCGAAGTGAGTAGCGTTTTGCGTTCGACGCGTCTGTGCTTTATAAAGAAGTGAAGCGAAATGGGTCGATTGCAGGGAAGGCAGAATCACGAATTGCTGACTCATCATGTTTCCAAAATTCTGTAAAAGGTTTCAAAAAAGGCAGTTCGTTGTTGCGTCATCTTCTGAAAGTGTTGGTGAAGAGGAATTGAGGAATTAAGGAGTATAAGGTTTATCTTCTCTGAGATCACAAACGTTTTTTTTCCCCTCCTCTCTCTCTCTCTCTCTCTCTCTCTCTCTCTCTCTCTCTCTCTCTCTCTCTCTATATATATATATATATATATATATATAACACTAATTCGTGCATCATCAAATACAGGCACATATTTATTTTATTTTTCATACCTATACAGAAAATACTTTATATAATATTTATGTATAAAGAAAGACCTTGTGTGTATTTACAAGCATGAAAGCCGTCAGATAATAATTATGAGAGCAGAATCAGGATTCCTCCAGGTCAACACAGTGTTTTCAGGTAATATAATTTCTCAAATTTTCCGCGATAAATCTAACGACAGGCAAGTGATTAACACCTATCTTCGCTGGCCCTCAGTTAAGGGCACGGTGAGTCGTGTTGCCGGTTGGCAGGGCACTGGGCATTTTGCACCCCTTATCATTTGGCGTGTCTCGCTTCGTGGGCTCTCTGGAGTTACAAATTATGAAGGTCATTTAAATTGCAGCTATTAGAAGTTATTACCGCAGAAGCACCGCCTTCGTTTGGAGATAGGTCTCTGAATCATTTTAGGTGTTCTGTGATAGGCCAAGCGTGAAGGGAAACGGTATCAGATTAGGCAACTTGTACATCATCAAATTTGGTAGCACGTCGTCAGGGATGCAATATTTGAGGAATGGGATGGGATGGAATATAAAATTTAGGCCAAAGGCTTCGACCTAGGATGAGGTCATTCAGCCCTGAAATGGAAATTGAGAGGAATAAAAAGGTTTGAAAGGTGTAGCAGGAGGAAAACCTCACGGTTAAAAGGTTCGAAAGGTGTAACAGGGGGAAAACCTCACGGTTAAAAGGTTTGAAAGGTGTGGCAGGAGGAACACTTAACGTTTAAAAGGTTTGAAAGGTGTAGCAGGAGGAAAACCTCACGGTTAAAAGGTTTGAAAGGTGTAGCAGGAGGAAAACCTCACGATTAAAAGGTTTGAAAGGCGCAGCAGGAGGAAAACCTCACGATTAGAAGGTTTGAAAGGTGTAGCAGGAGGAAAACCTCGCGGTTGCACTATGAAACAATTCTTAGGATAGGATGGAAAGTAAGACTTGAAGAAAGAGCATATGAAAGGAGGTACAGTAAAAGGGATGAAAGGGGTTGCAACTAGGGGCCGAAGGGACCCTGCAAAGAACATTAAGTAATGCCTACAGTGCACCTCATGAAGTGCACTGATGACACTAGCGCCCCTGCGGTTTTTTTATGGGAATCTTGACTACGATCTCGACTCGCCATTTAACATACAAATCGGAAAGGTTCGTTTGCGTAATGAGAAGTAACAGCCTCAAAACACAGACCTCATGAGAGATAGACCTCTCTTGTCAGTTGGGAATATATTTGCCTAATGTCAGTGGAGATCAATCTACAAATAATAAATTATGGTAACGGTAATGATATTGATGATAATTATGATAACAAATGGAAATGTATGACATATTTTGTTCCAGTTTGTTTTGACATGGTAAAGGTTGAGACTACACACACACACACACACACACACACACACACACACACATGTATATATATATATATATATATATATATATATATATATATATATATATATATATATATATATATATATATATATATGTTTATATGTATATATGTTTATATATATTTTTTTTCAGAACTATTGTCGTGGTTTTTTATATAGTACTACAGATTTCTCTCTCTCTCTCTCTCTCTCTCTCTCTCTCTCTCTCTCTCTCTCTCTCTCTCTCTAAAAGAAAAAGAAGCATGTGATTATAATGAAACTGGCCTTTTTTCAGAAAAAAACTTTGTTGTTTATAGAATAAATTTTATGTTGAACTGGAGTCGTTCAGTCGCTAATGCACAAGTGTCTGTTCAGAGCAGAGTTGTAGACGAACATTTGAGTTTCATAATTTCATTATTCATGTTACATTCATTTTTTTTTATTTCAGTGTTACGTAACCTTTTTTTTGTTTACTGTTTGTTTATATCTGTAAAACTGTAATATTTTTTTAAAATGAATATTACGATCTGGCATTGTTTTTATATTTTTTTAAAATGAATATTACGATCTGGCATTGTTTTTGTGTTAAAAATGTCCTAAATTTTCCGTCTGTACTTTCTGAAATTAGAGAGAGAGAGAGAGAGAGAGAGAGAGAGAGAGAGAGAGAGAGAGAGAGATGAACGCCATTGCTGTTCATTCAACTCTGTGTTGAATCATGCCTCTATTGTCAATAAAGAGAGAGAGAGAGAGAGAGAGAAGGGGGAGAGAGGGGGGGAAGTTGTGTGAGGGGAACACGATTGCTATTCATTAAACTCCACGTTGGATCATTTCCTTAGTGTCAATAGAATGTGATAGCCCTATGTCTATATATCCGTTGGAGAAGATCCTATTGCATCTCAGGTAAGGTCAAGAATGCTAGAGGTTACCTGTGTTGAGAGAGAGAGAGAGAGAGAGAGAGAGAGAGAGAGAGCATTTCTATAGTGGGACCGTTAATTGGCTTGCAGATCACTGGCCCGGAATGTTAAGATGTTAATTTAGTTAAATGTGCATATTTTATTTTCCAGTGAGATTAACGTATACATGCGTGATGGCTGACGTTTCGCAATTTTCTTTTTACCAGGAAATAATAAAACATCGAAATATCGTAGAATGTTGGAATGTTTATCCATACCCACTGATCTAGGTCTAGACGTACTTTGAAGCATGATGAAATTAATGAAAGCATCAGCATACGTCAAAATTGAACAGCTCTGTGTATGGGAGAGATACATAAATAATGAACTGAAGTATTTGCAGAAAATATTTTTACGATGTCTGATTAACACCTAATATTTAAGCTTCATTATTTCATACTTACCTGTGTTATGATAGGTCGATCGGTTGATTGACTGGTTTAAGCAGAGGCCCTTGGTAAGGTATTAAAGGGAATGGGGCAAAGCTGATATGGACCTCTGGACAGCCAACAGGGGACAGCAAAAATATATATGTATCTTAGGATTGTCGTACCACAGTATTGCTTATCTTGATATATTTTTGTTCTGAAAGAGGCGATCGCTTGCATGACTTATTTAACCATCTCTTACGTTTTACCATTAGTTAAAGAAATTATAAGCTGAATTTGGGGGTGAAAACCTTACGGTCTAGTGCCTGTTTTATATATTACTAATAATTTCTGTAGTGAAAGAAATTACGATTTTCCAATAAAAAACTTTTTTAAAATTGAAATTGTTACCTTTTGAGAAATGTCATTACTTCTGAAACGACCATCAAAGTCAAAGTTAATGACAAAGTAAAAATTCTTTATTCCATTAAAAATGTTTGCGTTTTAGGGTATGCAGTACTCTAAGACTTTGATAAGCACCTTTATGTTTACAGCTTTAACGATTCCAAAGTTCCGTAACCGTTGCTATACGTATCCTGCCTTTTATTTTTATGTAAGGTATGCTTATATTTTTTTCGTTTACTTATTACTTATCTCCAATGTTATTCATTTTTCAGTTTCTTGTTCTTGTCCTTCCGCGCTTGTCCTTTTTAATAAGGCCAGAGAAATTTTGAATAACAAAATTAGCAAATCTTAGTGTTGTACAAGTTGCCCGTGATTACGTCATTTTTGTTATAACTGATCTTACTGCCTCGGTAATTACTAGAACTTTTCTCCTACGTGACATCTGTCGTAATTTTATAGTTACTGAGATAGAAAATACAGAAATCACAGCCTTTGTTTGTTTATAAATGATCCCATACAATATACTGTGGAGTATATTTCAAACTTGTTTTATGTCTAAAGTGCTCCTCTCTGTCTAATGCCTTCGTAACCTCATTACCCTTAGCCAGTGATGAATGCTCTTTCAGATTCAAACGGCATCGTCAATATGCCTTAACGTTGAACCAGTTAAATGTTATTTTTTGTTTTGTCCGCTAGGGGGTATTAGTGTCCTTGAATTTGTCCGATCTAATTTTTTCCCTCACATACAGTCTTTGTTTAGGTTTGGTACGCGTCGGTACGCGTGCGAGTGTCCTCTTTTGCTACCAAGATTAATATTGTTTCTAGCTGTTAACGAGAGCGCAGTGAACATTGAGATTATGATAATTTTCGTCAGAGACCTATGATGTTATTACGCTTGTTAGATAAGCCTAATAAATTAGTCAGTTATGCTATTTAAAATCAGGCGAGGTCACTTTTGTTTAGTTATTGTTAGCCTAACTACGGAAACGATGTATTTTTAAGCTAACACGGCCCGTTACAATGTTGCCATTTGTCGGTCATTGAATTCACCATTCAAATATACATTGTCATTTATTCTTTACGAGTTTCGAATTATTTTGGCGTTTCCGTCGGAAATGCTTTATTATTAACCCTTCCTAACCCTCGTATGTCAATTAATTTCCATCCCTATTTGTTACGCACAGAAAATTGCACGAATACGCGTTGCGTTTTCCTACAAGGCGATATATTGACTCCCCCAGTACAGTAGTTGGCAAAGATGAATGCAGTTTTAACTACATGCAGGTTACCTATTGCAGTAGGTGCTGAATATGATTTTACGTCAATAATCTGAATATATTGTAAAAAGTACAGCTGAAAGGCTATAGTAGGCAAGGCCACCGTGCATCGTGAATCCAGGTTAAAATCTGTAGAAAGTACTTAAAACTGTCCTTGTGTTTTCCACTGGTTTGCTCTAGCTTCGATAAAGTGGTTGCTTTACCTTTGCAACGGCCCCTCGCGATTAGAGGCATCTACACCTTCCAGAAATTACGCATAATTCATTCAAAGTTCATTGGCTTTGCCAAAGGCCTGCGTTGCTGTGGTGTGAATAAAATGCAACATCATGGTACATAGTTTTTACCAGAGGAAGGTGTGACGTTCGTCCAATGCTTCCGACACTGCACAGGTAAGCCTAATTCGTAGGTGCATGGTGGAAAGTAATCAATTCAAAGATGTCGGGATATGATATATCATGTTTTTCCGTAACTTTTCAATTGCTGGTTGTCTTTTGTTTAGTACCAGTCTTCATCCCTTTTAGACTGGGACAGGCTGTTTAATGTCTACATTTATTACGTAACAGTTATTCCTGTTGATAAACCATAACAAGTATTCCCAACCTCCACCCCATCTGAAATTATTGCCACCGTGACAAAATCTAGTGTGGTCGCTTTTAGGAGAGAGAGAGGGGGGGGGGCGGAGCCAAAGGAAATTTAGTCGTTCAATAAGTAAGGATTGAAAGTTGCTTAGTGATTGTCTTACAGAATAAATTCGTGTGTGGCTGGATTTGTAATGATGTGGTGTACATTACGCAAAAACTGATTTTGATGCGTAAACAATCTATTTAGGCAAAATTCCTCTAGGTTCATTGAAACTAAGCAACAACATGGCAAGCCAACATCCGTCACTTAAACACGAATTACGTTATTCCGTGTATTATTATTTAGTAACGGTAATAATTGTATTTTAGAACCCCAGTCAGGCGTCCAAAAGATGACATGTAATGACAGTTTGGCTGCCCAGAAATTTAACCTACTCTGTCATAGGTCAGAGACCAACCGCAGTGTTAGGGCGAAAGGACGCGACCTAACAGTACCCAGTACCCAGTACCCACTCTGCTTATAGCGTCCGGGGCAGTATAGTCGTTATATTGCCCGTTGGCACGAAAGGAGGCAGCCCTTGTCGGCTAATTGTAAGTAACGCTCGAGGGATCCTATTATCAGCTTAATTCAGATTTGCACCCGGCGTGTCAAACCGGCCCCGTTGGAATTATCCGCCATAGTCACTCACATTCCGGTCCTCTATCTTGATAGGAAAATGTAGCCCCGAATGCATTATCGGCTAAGGACGGCCCCCCCGCCCCCTGGGGTGGTCGCTGATACTGGCCATCGATATAGGACTCTCCCAGGAGAGTTTAAAAGAGCATGGAAAGGGTGTGATAGGACTCCTCCTTGGACTCCACCAAGAGACCTCTTTATGAGGATACGCCCTAATAGGATAGGGAAGGCTTGCATATGGGGGACTCTTCATATCCTATCTTAAGGATTCTTTTATGACATAGTAAAAAGTCGAGGTCCTTTGGAGAAGGGTCGAGACTTTCAGGATGTCTCTTGGTGACAATTTAGAGGCTGTGACGCAACGATGTTTTTTAAAGGTCTAACTTTTTTTTTTCAGTTGTGGAAAATGTATTATTATTGTTTGGAGTAAACCATCGAGTTTTAAGTTTATCCAACGTACACGATGAAGATTTGTTACCGATTACTGTATTTTCCTTTATCATTTGCAATTAGTTGTAGGAAAGGTTGAATTTATATTTCGTACCTTATAATAAAAAAAATTGCCCCATAAGTGGTCAGGATTTACAAAAGATATTCAATGTTCTGAGACATTACTGGAAATCAGTGTATATTCAGCTGAAGATACTTGTAGAAAGAGAATGTGTTCTGGTTAATATCAGTTACGTGATTACAAAGATTTTTTTTTCTTAAATATTTTCTGCAATGGTTTGGTTTTACAGAATGATTTTTTAGAATGATTTTGCTGAGTGATTTATAGAATGTTAATGAGTTAGTTTTGACGGGCAAGAAAACTGGTTGAAAAGGGGTCCAGTAAGAGAACTGCTCTTAAGATTCAAAGTTTTATTCGAGGGGAAAAAGTGCTATTTACAAAAAGAAATAGGAAAGCATAAGAGAGAGAGAGAGAGAGAGAGAGAGAGAGAGAGAGAGAGAGAGAGAGAGAGAGAGAGAGAGAGAACTGTAAAACTGAACTCTACTTCTTTCTCATGCAAGTGGTGAATTAGAGCCCTTTAACAACACTAGCGCAAAATTATCGACTAAACAGTGGATTTGGTCAGTCCTTGGACTGTGCTATTCTCTCTATATATGAATTTAAGCTACACCACGTCAGATCAGTACTTGGAAGGATGGTTACGTAAGTAACCCGTACCATCAGGGGAGCGTAGCTTACGGGGCTAGCAACCCCACCCCAAAACTGGGTGCTCAGAAATTTGAAGTGGTCCTTGTGAATCCAGTAATGGAATCCGGTATGTATTATGAGCCACAGTGGTGCCCGAGGGGCAGTTTATAAGGCGAGGGGAGGTTATATCTATTTAAATTTGCTTGCAAGGTGATAAGAAACATCAGTATAGTTAAAAGAAGGCAAAATTGTTAAGTAAACATCCATTTTCATTATTACTATTATAATCTTTTATACAAATATCTTCACGAATTGTGTAAGAGGATCCTTTGGGAAATAGAAAGAATGACCTTTTGTATCAAGGTCATTAATATTCATTATTCATAACTAACGACTTGAGCCTTGATGGTAATTTTGTTAACACGACCTCGCTAAGGACATTAGTCAACGCACCTTAATTTAGCACAAGGATCGCCTTTAATCCTTTGTGTAAGTGACAAGGACCCTCATTTCACCCTGAACGATTTCTAGGAAGAGTGCTCAGTGCTCAGTGGAGCTCTAACTCACTCCTCGAGAAAGAGTCCTCCTTCATTATCAAAAGTACCCGATGTATAATTATGCTGAGTAGTCAGACAAGGCGGCCAGAATTAGTGGCTGGTGTTATGTACAAGACGTCTTGGCTGAAGACGAATGTTCTTGGGTTTAATGGTGGATGGGTCTTTCCCCCTGTAATGAGAGAAAACGTTTTCAACGTGTTTTTTTTATTTTAAGGGAAAAGAGCAGAGGATCTCGCTTCTTGTTCGTCTCTCTCTCTCTCTCTCTCTCTCTCTCTCTCTCTCTCTCTCTCTCTCTCTCTCCTTTGGTTTAATGGTGGATGTGTTTTTCACCCCTGTAATGAGAGAAAACGTTTTCAACGTTTTTTTTAAGGGAAAAGAGCAGAGACTCTCGCTTCTTGTTCGTCTCTCTCTCTCTCTCTCTCTCTCTCTCTCTCTCTCTCTCTCTCTCTCTCTCTCTCTCTCTCTCTCTCTCTCTCTCCTTTAAGGTTTAATTTTAAGCATTTTTGTTTTTAAGGATGTCCTCTCTCTCTCTCTCTCTCTCTCATTATAATAAGAAGGAAAAACAAAGCATCTTCTCTCTCTCTCTCTCTCTCTCTCTCTCTCTCTCTCTCTCTCTCTCTCTCATTATAATAAGAGAACACAGTTTAAGCATTTTGTTTTTTTAAGGAAAAGGGATCTCTCTCTCTCTCTCTCTCTCTCTCTCTCTCTCTCTCTCTCTCTCTCTCTCTCTCTCTCTCGCTAATAAGAGAACGTTTTAAGCATTTTGTTTTTAAGGAAAGAGGGAGCATCCTCTCTCTCTCTCTCTCTCTCTCATTATAATAAGGAAACACTTCAAGGATTTTTTTTTAAGGAAAAGAGCAAAGCATCTCTCTCTCTCTCTCTCTCTCTCTCTCTCTCTCTCTCTCTCTCTCTCTCTCTCTCTCTCTCTCTCTCTCTCATTATAATAAGAGAACACAGTTTAAGCATTTTGTTTTTAAGGAAAAGAGCAGAGCATCTCTCTCTCTCTCTCTCTCTCTCTCTCTCTCATTATAATAAGAGAACACGTTTTAAGCATTTTGTTTTTAAGGAAAAGAGGGGAGCATCCTCTCTCTCTCTCTCTCTCTCTCATTATAATAAGGAAACACGGTTCAAGGATTTTTTTTTAAGGAAAAGAGCAAAGCATCTCTCTCTCTCTCTCTCTCTCTCTCTCTCTCTCTCTCTCTCTCTCTCTCTCTCTCTCATTATAATAAGAGAACACGTTTTAAGCATTTTGTTTTTAAGGAAAGAGGGAGCATCTCTCTCTCTCTCTCTCTCATTTTAATAAGCACAGTTCAAGGATTTTTTTAAGGAAAAGAGCAAAGCATCTCTCTCTCTCTCTCTCTCTCTCTCTCTCTCTCTCTCTCTCTCTCATTATAATAAGAGAACACAGTTTAAGCATTTTGTTTTTAAGGAAAAGAGCAGAGCATCTCTCTCTCTCTCTCTCTCTCTCTCTCTCTCTCTCTCTCTCTCTCTCTCTCTCGCTAATAAGAGAACACGTTTTAAGCATTTTGTTTTTAAGGAAAAGAGGGGAGCATCCTCTTCTCTCTCTCTCTCTCTCATTATAATAAGGAAACACGGTTCAAGGATTTTTTTAAGGAAAGAGCAAAGCATCTCTCTCTCTCTCTCTCTCTCTCTCTCTCTCTCTCTCTCTCTCTCTCTCTCTCTCTCTCATTATAATAAGAGAACACAGTTTAAGCATTTTGTTTTTTTAAAAAGAGCAGAGCATCTCTCTCTCTCTCTCTCTCTCTCTCTCTCTCTCTCTCTCTCTCTCTCTCTCTCTCTCTCTCTCTCATACAGTGACAGCGCCTTTGTTTGGTTTATCCCATCTGAAAGACGAATTCCACAAGTTGTAGAAAATTCTAAGTAATATCACTTTTCTGAAGAATTGTTTATTTTCACTTTTGTGGTTGATTTACTTATCATCTCTGCCGTCGTATTTATTCGTTGGCTTTTGTTAGTGTTGTAAAGTAACTACATAACTCGACCATTACGTATGTGTCTTTTTTCATGCTGTCATGTGTAAGATGTAGCTAGATTAGAATTTTTATTCGGTAAGTTATTATCATGAACTTTCAAGTAACCATTATAATTATATTTACTTTTGTATTAGATGGTTAAATTACCGTCTTTCTTTTAAATGTATTTGATTTCAAATCTGTTTTTCATTGTTTGCATTTGATGTTTTTATTACTGTTCTTACGAATTGTATCTAATTCAATAGTTTTTAATTGTTAAATTTGGTTTTTGATAATATTTTACTTTTTTGTGTTACTGTCGTAATCATCTCTGTAGCTGACCAGTGAGAGAAAGTGTGATAATTGTTTAAGGAAAGTGTAATAATAATTGTTTAAATTTCACTGATTTTGAACTAGATAGTTTAGTATACGCAAATGCAACTTCATGAAACAAAGTAATGCTTTTTAACATGAATAACAGCCAGGTATTTTAAGCGACCACTCGGCAATGACCCCATGAACTGCACAATCACCATAATGTCCAAATTAAGTGACACTTTTCACAAAATGATATTTGATGTTGTCGGTGACCTCATACTTCACAAACAGACACAGACACTTCAGTTTTTATCATTTGATCATGTACACACAAATTAAAACCCCGTAGGGGGTAGTGCTAGTTCACCTCATGCAGTGCACTGTAGGCGTTGCTTAAGGCTCTTTGCAACGTCCCTGCGGCCCCTAGCTGCAACCCCTCTTATCCCTATGATTCCTTTTACTATACTTCCGTTCATATTCTCTGTCTTCCATCTTTCTCTCACCCTCTCTTAATAATTGTTTCATTGTGCAACTGCGAGGTTTTCCTCTAGTTATGCCTTTCAAACCTTTCTACTGTTAATTTCCATTTTTAGCGCTGAATGACCTCAAAGGTCCCAGCAATTGGTCTTTGGCCTAAATTCTATATTCTATTCTATACAAATCAAAAGTGTTTAGGATCGTTTGCCTCGCGTTTCTTTGTTTGTTAATTGAAGTTTGTGTGTGTGTGTGTCTCATGTCCAAATGAGTGACAGACTATCGGATGCTTAGACTGACAGCCAGGCAGTTTCGGGTATAAGGCCACCCCAGGATCTTTCACGGATGGCTCGGTCGTCAGGCCTGGCCTGTCAAGTCGAGAGAGAGAGAGAGAGAGAGAGAGACCATCACACAAGTGTATTAAGAATTGTTTCACTGACATTACCTCTTGAGACCTTCAGATTTGAGAGAGAGAGAGAGAGAGAGAGAGAGAGAGAGAGAGAGAGAGAGAGAGAGAGAGAATCCTGCAAGTATATTGAGAATTGTTTCACTGAAGATTACCTTGTTGAGGCTCTCCATTTTGATAGTGCACATGTTAACTGATTAATGAAGAGAGAGAGAGAGAGAGAGAGAGAGAGAGAGAGAGAGAGAGAGAGAGAAAAGGTAAATGTGTGCTGTTTCGTTCATTACTGATACTTATAAAGAAAATGTGACAAGTACTTAAACTAAGGATTTTTGCAATTAATTGTTTTACTGATGAAATAGATTATTATTATTATTATTATTATTATTATTATTATTATTATTGGTGGACTATTATTATTATTGGTCAAAGGTAAACAGACTTTGACTAGGACACGTTATATGTTTTTTGGAAGCCTTGTGTGGGATGATTTCTCACAGTCAAAAGAGGTAAACAGACTTTGTATGGGACATGGCGTTATATGTCCTTTTAATTACTGACTTAACAAAGTTCAATTACACAATGACTTGACCCTTTTAATTACAGTTAATTGCACCTCCTTTACCAGAAGACAATGTCGTAAGTCTACATCGAGGCGATTTGTCTTCGACCAAAAGTAACACCATTTTCCTTTGCCTGTTTCTTTGTTGAAGAAAATGGGAAGTTTATACTTCCAATGGAGAAGAACATTTCGCATGAGTAATTGATAATTGCAGCCCGTGATGGGGTTGCATCCTGGACACGATAAAGCACTGCTTTATCAAATGAGAGAGAGAGAGAGAGAGAGAGAGAGAGAGAGAGAGAGAGAGAGAGAGAGATGCGTTATCAGTCGTTAATAATGATTAACTGGGCGCACAAACGAGATGTGAGCTTGACCTCTTGGCCAGCTGGGGGGATAAATAACCCACCTTAGGGACTCCGCCATTAGAATTTAGATGAGTCTCCCTCATTTGCACTTGTGCTTGTTTTAGACGTTGCTCTGTGATACAGATAGATAGATAGATAGATAGAGACCCATTGCTTTGAGAGAGAGAGAGAGAGAGAGAGAGAGAGAGAGAGATGTGGCATTCCTTTTTGACAGAAGCCTCCATCACGCCACCCACTCGGAGCCTGATGGTGGTCTATAATTTGCCACACGGGATGATTAACTGTGTTTACAAGGGGGGACTCCCGGGGGAGGGGGATGGTAAGGGGTGGGAGACGAGGGAAGAGGTGGAGACGGGAGGTATGGGGATGAGTAGATTACGACAAGATATTATTGCAGATTTAAACATTAATGCGATTTAGTTTGGGAGGAGAGAGAGTTAGGAATCCGTGAGCTGCCACTCAGGTGGTTGTGTGGTGGGGATGGGAGGATTGTTGCGGGACCCTCGGGGTGGGAGGTGGCGTTGAGCTGTTGGTTACGAGAACTTGTCAGTTCACTTTCTTTGTTTCCGAAAAGCCTTTTTTATGTGTTAAACTGTACTTCGCGATTTAAATTTTATAAGGTACATTTACTGTAGATTTGAACGCACGATGTTATTGCAGAAGTAAAATAAACTGAAAAAATTAAAATGGCTCTACCAGAAAATGTTTGGCTCTGAAAATTTTATACGAGCGTAAATTTTCTTTAAATATAAATACTTTCAGTCCTTCTGCTTTTGTAATATAAACCTTATACTGACCTGTAAATTCTGATTTTTCCTGCTGTTTTATACGTGTTGAATATATGATACACACACACACACACACACACACACACACACACACACACATATATATATATATATATATATATATATATATATATATATATATATATATAAAAGCTGGAGTTTATTTTTAAAAAATATTCACCTAATTTTAGTCTACCGAAATTGTTAAACAATGTGTGTATAATGCGCGCTCTCTCTCTCTCTCCCTATTACTCTTGCTGAAGCGAAAGAATTAATTATCCCAGCTAGGTGGAGGATAAGTAAAAGTCAGTCACAGCTTATATTTAGTGAATTATTCTTGAAGATTAGGGATAGTAGGTAATGAAGTTCCATTAGAACAGATATAGTGGGTAAATCGTAAAGAGAATGGGTATTTTAACACAGCGTGAGATAATTGCCAGGTATGGATCTATTGTGATATTATTAGGCTATGTCCTTAACAGAGAAATTTTTTTATCTTTTATTAGAGAAAATATACAATATTTTACATTTTTAACATTATCGCAAGCAAAATTTAATCAAAGTTGACTTAGTTTTACAAAAAATTAACAAATTAATTTTATCCTACCATTCGGGTTGACAAATATTTTAGCGTGTTCATTTTACAAATCTACGCATTTCCATGTTAATAT
The DNA here is from genome assembly GCF_040412425.1 of Macrobrachium rosenbergii. Lineage (NCBI taxonomy): Eukaryota > Metazoa > Arthropoda > Malacostraca > Decapoda > Palaemonidae > Macrobrachium > Macrobrachium rosenbergii. The sequence goes on from NC_089776.1 coordinate 12,926,183, forward strand.
TTTTCTGTCGTTACCCATGTAAGATTTTATCAGTATATATCTATTTTTTATTATCCTTGATTTTATAAACCGTCTAATACCATCGTTTTCATCTTTTATTCCTGTTTTGTGAACTAACAAAAGTTAAGGAAGACAAAAGGTCTGATCGTCTTTTCAGAGAGTTTGGTACAAAATGCTTCTAAGTTAATCTGTGGTAGACGATCAGAAATTGCAACTGGATTTTTGTTATATATAAAAACTAAGTTTTGTTGTTGGCACATTTTCTTTAGAAGTTTAACATTTCAAAGAAAACGAGCAGAAATAGTTCCGCGTAGATTTTGACGTGTCACTGAGTGATGGTCTAAGAGACGATTTCTGGGTGAAATATCTGAACCAAGGGGAAAGTAAGAGAGCAAAGAAAACGCGATTAGTGTTAAAAAAAAACGTTGACAAAAAACTGGTGCTGAATGAAGCAGATTAGACAAAGCACAATTAAACTGTTGACACAACCATTCTTCGGGGCTTTCTCTTCTTTTGGAGCAGTGTGCTTGAGTGCTGGTGTGTGTGTATTTCCTGCTTTTTAACCCGGTTAGGAAAGTGGCTTAAATCACGAACTCTTAATGGAAGAGCCTTCAAGGGAGTTAAAGGATGCTTTTAGACGCTGCATAATGCTTTTGTCGGTGCTCGAAGCTTCGTCGCAATTTGACTTGTAAAAACGTTAAAAAAATAGAGGAAAAAATGGAAGAAATTAAATAATCAAGAAAAGGGAACAGCAAACAGAAAGTTAAAATACAAAATTAAAGCTGTTAAGAGGAAGTTAATGAAAAATAAATAACAATATTATAAGTCTAGAAGCCCATGAGTCTAGAGGTCCGTAGGAAAGAGGAACGCCACTTCATTCCATCTTGCGGTCAGTAGACTTAATGACGTCAACGTTTGTCTGTCCGTCTGTCTTGGTCCATTTGTCTAGCTCAAGATTATCCTGTCACGGTGTTCTGTGGTCATCGTGTTCGCATAGTTGCTCTTGTTAAAATGGGACCCGCCTTAATGTACTCTGGCAGATAATGTACTTGTCTGAACTCATGCTGCTACATCGTCATGTACTCTGTTGTGTTATAAGTACGTGTGGGCAGAGTTGTCAGGGAGAGAGAGAGAGAGAGAGAGAGAGAGAGAGAGAGAGAGAGAGAGAGAGAGAGAGAGAGTTATCTGAAAGGTTTTGCTTGTTTTCTGTCAAAGTTGTTTTTCTTGTCTGCTCTCTTGTTTTTGGTATCTCAAGATGGCAAGTATATTACCAAGCAACATTTCAGTGACTTTTTGGTTTTGTCTTCAGTATTTACAGATTCATGCAAATACCAGTTACTGATTTGCATATACAGTTCATTTTGTTAAAGTTTATGACCAATCTTGTTTGGACGTAATAAAATTAAGTCAGCTTAGACTAATAAATAAATTATCTTTTGTTACAGATTTCCAACTTGGGAATAAAGTGTATATGAGTGTAACATTCTAAGGAAATTTTCAGATTTTTTCAATGTTTCAGCTAAAAATCATTATTAGATCGTTAGCTAACTGAAGGGAAATTCTGTTTTATCTTTGTAAACATAGCATATTGTACCCTAGAAGCAATGCCAAATTCATATGGGCCCTGTTTACAGAGGGCTTGATGCAAACCTAGAATGCCACAGGGGTTGATGACTTGGCAAAAAAAAAAAAAATAATAATAATAATAAAAGCTTTAGAACGATAGCTTAAAAAGAATTCTTTGATTTTTCCTCTTTGTGAAGAGCCTATCATTCCTTAGGTCCCCACCGTTTTTATGTCCATCAATTTCTTGTCTGTAATTCCATCGTCAACTTTGGCCTTTCGTTACGTACAGACCTCATCACCTGCAACTCTCTCGGTGATAAATGGTTTCTCAGTACCTCCTGATCGGTTGCTTGTCTTGGCTTTATCTCCTCTTGGTATTTTCTCTCCCTCGAAGAGGTACCTCTTCTTTACGCTGAAGGACAGCTTTCTAGGCTCCTAACTGGGCCATCTTTCCTACCCAATGGTCCTGCAGTCGCTGCTCTATAGACTTAAATTGATTCTTTTCATGATCAAGCTCTCTCTCTCTCTCTCTCTCTCTCTCTCTCTCTCTCTCTCTCTCTCTCTTAACGGTTACAGAGTTCTCTTTAATTTGCCGTTGCATTATTTGTTGTTCTTAGGTTAAAGATTGTATTTCCTCGGGCACTGAGATAATCTGAGTGCAACTGAAATTCGAGGCATGAATTTCGAAATTATGTAGTGTATAAAAACTTATTTCATTATAGATATAATTAGTTATAGATAGTTTTGATTTTTGTTACCTGTATCCACTGCTGTAACTACAGTTGTCTATCACTTGATGAAGACTGCATTCTCCCGAAATACAACCTCGCTGTTACTCATATATTTTGAGCTTTATATAATAGTTATTATTTACCTCAAGAGCCTGAGTGTAATTTGTACTGATTCATCATGGCCTCTAATGAGTAATTTCAGAGAAACAGATGTCTAGGCTAATATTTCACTTCGGCCTCTGAACGACGCTTGTGCTCTGATGAATCCGGCGTTTGATTTCCCTCTCTTGGGCCTGATTCGATGACTCAGGAGCCTCTTAACTTCCAAGGGCTCCCATTAGACTCATAATGATTGACGGCACTGCCGCAAGTTCACTTTATAACCAGTGATCGTGTTTATTCATTCTTATCAATTACGCTATTTGCATCTTTTACTGAATGGCTCGAAAGCTACCCGCCTCTCGTAAATTGGATTCATCGAAACCAAGGTTGCATTTAATCTTGGACTTGAAGGATTATTAATTACTTTTGGGTAATATATTATTTTTAACCATGGGCTTGAGGGCGTATTGATTACTTATGCGTAATATAAGCGCGGCTTTGGTTGGCGCAAGAGCCACATAGTACTAGGTTTCTCAAGTGATCTCTTATGCGTAGAAAGCACGGGGGTGCCTCGCCCAGTTTCGTAAGCGATACCCGAAGAGGCAATCAACCATGAATAAGAAACTTGCATTAAGAAAGTCCCTGGACGCCAAAACATTATGTGGTGCTCATTTTAAGTGCTCGTCTGCAGCTGCCATGCATAAGTCCACGTGCTCTCTCCCAAGTTAGCTTAGTCATCCACATGAAACAGACCTATTAATTATGGTTGCCCGGCCATTTTATGACTTGGTGATTCTTTGAGCTATGAGGCTTGAATATGTGTTTATGTTAATCTTTATGATGGCTGCTTCGCTGATCGGTCGGGCTGAATCGCCTTTATTACGAGAGCCTTTTATGGCGTATTGGCGCGCCCTGCGATGTTTGCTCCGAGGCTAAACGAAGCTCGGAACATCCTCATTTATAAACGGTGGTAATAAGTACTTCCAGATTCGTTTCATAAGGACATGAAGCTTGGCCCCTACGTTGTAAATTGCTTCATTTTGTCCCGAGATCTTCGGTTTTAGCGTAGCTTCACTTTTAATGCGCAGAACGACGTGTTCCTGAGAATTTACTCAACGTGGACCAGAGGTGATCATCTTGCATAATGCGCTTAGCAACTGTCTGCGGCTGAGTTGGGTGAATATTCGATGTTGTTTATCGTTAGGAGCGAAAGGTCATTGCTAAGTTATGTTTTCACATAAATATTTACTATTCGCCCTCTTGTGCTGTCATGCGCGGAATGCTGTGCGCATACGTTGCGTGGCCTTCCACCCTCAGTGCTTTTTTGGGTACATGTTGTGGTTCTGTAATAATAATATACCGGCTGTCTTCATGGCGGTAAGGATGGGGAATGTCAGGGAGAGATGACAACCCTCGAGAAGGATCATAATTCACGAAGGATATTTGTAACATCAACAGACAGCATCGAGTTCTTAGAGATGATCAGGGCGGGGAGCAGGGAAAAGGTGTTTTTCAAGAGTAACTGTTTATTTTACGCGGGAGCTGGGCGTTTCATGTTTAGTACTATCTACTTCTGTTTTGTCATGTCACTTTGTACTGTAGTGTTTCGTGGTATCTTGGGTATGAGAAAAATTGCAGAAACTTAACGCTTTTTTTTAAAGACATATGGGATTAACTTTTGCCTTTTTAAGACATACGGTGGATATCTTTGCTTATTTAAGACTTGCAGTAGGAAGTTTTGCTTTTCAAAGACAATAGAAATTTTTGCTTGTTGTAAGACAAACATTAGAAATTTGTGCTTGTAAGACATACAGTAGAAATTTTTGCTTTTTTAAGACAGAGTAGATAATTTTGCTTTTCTTAAATGCAGTTGTGTGTAATGTATGTAAATAAAAGCTTCTAAACTGAATAACTGACATGGTCTACAGAATTTGTAATGGTGTCCAGCCTTCGGTTGTATGTAATGCATAGTAAATCATTTGATTTATCTTGTAATGATTAACTTGTGGCTCAATAGTGTAGGGATCATTATGGTGACTATCGTGGCTTAAATGTTGACCATGTAGTCACTTTAAGTGCTTAGTTATATCACAAAGTAAATGGCTTTATAACTGAGCATGGTTTTATTAGATTGTCAGAACTTGGTCGCTGTTTGAGGCCCAAGACTAAAGAATGGCAGTTTTCTAAAATATTTAGATTTCATAATTATTTTCTTTTATTCCTTTCATAGGACCCAGCCTTTTCTAATAAGCAGCATCGATTATTGATGATTATGTTCCCAAAGAGGTGTGAGTTATCTTGTTTAATGACTTTCATTGCTGCACCTCCCTACAACATTTACAATGGTTGTATATTTGCTTTAGAAAATATGTAATACAGTTGCCATACAATACCCAATTGGAACCAAACTTTTATAGTGTCTTCCTGTTCGTATTTTCTTTACGTGTGCCTTAAATTTGTTGTAAATTATTAATGATAAAAATTTCCCAGACGGGAAATCATGACATCCCTCCGTTAGTCTAACTTTCAAGGGCAATTGCTTTTTCCGCCCTCCATAGGCCTACTCTAATAAGGCTGGAAACGGAAAAGAAAGCATTAGGACTTATCTTGAAAATGCTGTTTATCTCTGTGAACGTAGAGGTAACTTAGAGCTAATCATTATAGACCAAGAGATTAGAGCGTCTAATCCCTGGACCTACAGTCTAGACTCTAGACTTCTAGAGGCTATCCTACATTTGAGGCAAATAAATAGACGTTCATGGTCCATTAGGCAACGCTCGATTGCCCGTAATGATTGCCATTTGGGCGTCTCAAACATACTTTAGAATTTTAACGCTCTGCTAGGCGTTTTGTCGTGGTGTTTAAGTATCCCGTAGGGTTTCATGTAACTACATAAAATGATATGGTTGATCAGTGTTTTAGGTATACCTCTTTTTTGGATAAGAAAGTTTTGAAGCAATTGATTTTACATTATATAAACACGTACTACATGTAAAATTAAAAACTGGTCCTCTGAAAATGCCTTAGCCATAAAGACGAAACTGGTCAGGATTCAAACCCAGTGTATGATTTTCCTTGTGGTACATGTGCCTATATAAATCACGTTTCACTATATGTATATATATATGTATATATATATATATATATATATATATATATATATATATATATATATATATTCTTATAAATATATGGATATCCCCTTTTTGTTACAGAGATGTGGACGTCCCCTTTGCTTAAATACTAGTTTCATTTAAGGTCTAACCCTGGGTCACCGAAGTATATAATCCGAAACGAAACTACTTAACGCCCATTGCTTGTAAATGCTTGACAAGTCAAGAGGTGACTCTTTCTCTCATTCCGTCTGTTGCCCTTGTGCCCTCTCTCTCTCTCTCTCTCTCTCTCTCTCTCTCTCTCTCTCTCTCTCTCTCTCTCTCTCTCTCTCTCTCAGGTCCCAAATCATTTTAGGATATCTTATCGACCATTGATCGGTATCGGTTCTTTGACCTATTCTGACCCCGTTTAAGAAAGACCTCTTGCTGAGCATGGCAAATGATCGAATTTGTACATTGCGTTGCATTCGACGGATTAAAGAGTCCTTGATATTTGGTTTTATTGGGGGGGAAATGGAGTGAGTAGTGTCTTTGGCTTCTCTTTTCTAATAACTGATCTCTTCTTTCCGTATTTCCTATTATCTTCTGTTACTTCTTTCAAATGAACACCATAATACTCTTTTGAAGTTTGAATTTCAAGTCAGTGGCCCCTGTGTTGGGCTTGTTCCATATGAATAGGGTTCATCTTCTGAATAATAATAATAATAATAATAATAATAATAATAATAATAATAATAATAATAATAATAATAATAATAATTGTTTCAAAGAGCATGTGCGAAGTTTTCCTCCCGTTACATCTTTCAAACCTTTTTATTCCTCTTAATTTTCCCTTCGGCGCTGAATGACCTCATAGGTCCCAGCACTTGGCCTTTGGCCTAAATTCGATATTCTATTCTGTTCTGTTCTGTTTCAATCACTATACAGTTATGGCGGCTGCAGAAAATACTCTCGAAGAATTGCATGACTGAATTTAAGTTTTAATCTAAATTTTAATCTTTATCACACTTACATTTTCATTTGAGGCCAGATGTTTTTTTTTTTTTTTTAAATTCCGGCGGAATTTTATTTCTGACGGAAGAACGCCGCGATGGGAGTGAAATATCTGAATAAATGGAAAAAATAACTTGCAAGTTGTGGGAGGAGCTTTCAAACGAAGGCGGAAATGGGAGTTACAAGCGTATATTATAAAGAGAACAAGGTTGCAGTGTTTAGTTTTTTTTTTATGTTTTTAACCTTTCAAAGCATTTCTTAAGCCCTCTCATCTCGTGTTGATTTTATTCTCGAGTACTGACAGCGAGAACCTATTTTAAATCAACGTCAACTTTCCCAAGGCTGCCAAGTTAGGAATTTTCCGTCTTCTGCAATTGTAACAATAAGAACCATAATGCTGTTGAATAAATATACCTTTGTTAAATCTTGCCGTCGTTCAAGTACGTGATACTATTTCCATCTACTCCGCAGGGGAGTAGAGCACTCAGTGCACCTTAAGCGGTGTACTGTAGGCACTAAAAGTTCTTTGCAGTGTCTCTACGGCCCCCAACTGCAACCCCTTTCATTCCTTTTATTCAACCTCCGTTCATATTCTCTTTCTTCCATCTTACTTTTCTAAATTCACTCCTGAGAGTTGATTCAGTGGAACTGCGAGGTTTTCCTCCTGTTACAACTTTAGAAACTTTTTACTCTCAATTTCGGTTCCAGTGGCCTTTGGTCTAGAGTCTATTCTATATTCTGTTCTATATTCTGTTCTACAAGGTAGTTCCAAGGAGAGAGAGAGAGAGAGAGAGAGAGAGAGAGAGAGAGAGAGAGAGAGAGAGAGAGAGAGAGAGAATCATTTTCGTTGTAGAGCATAAAAGACTTGTATCTTATAGTTCTTGATTGCTTATATTTATAAATTCAGTTACAGTTGGATAGAACCAGTCGCCTCATTAAGAAAGGAGAGAATGAGGAAATGTGTAGGAATTAGCAGTCCATTTTGGAATTTTCATATTCTATGGCAGTTTAGTGTTTTAAACGTATAAAATTATTAATTTTAGAATACTTTTAGTATAATATCTTTAAAAACATTCTTTTTGAAATGTGTATTGGACATTATCTAGTAAATGTAATTATGTCTCATCTATAGATATTTAGATTGTCTGATGTGTTCTATTGAAGTTACCTTATGTATTACAAGTATTTAATTACACCGAGGGGAGAAAGGGGGATGTTGCTTATCGCGTCTTGTACTCAAAAACACTTTCTCTCTCTCTCTCTCTCTCTCTCTCTCTCTCTCTCTCTCTCTCTCTCTCTCTCTCTCTCTTAATTACTGAGGTTTTCCAAGGAATGAGAGCTAATTTTTTTTCCGTACGAATATGCAACCTGCGATCCTACAAGAGTCCCCCTCTCCCTCTCTCTCTTTTTCTCTCTCTCTCTCTCCTCAAGAGTCTCTCTCTCTCTCTCTCTCTCTCTCTCTCTCTCTCTCTCTCTCTCTGTGTCTCAATTACGAAGGTTTTTCCAAGGAATGAGGGCTAATTTTTTTTTTTTTTTTTTTTTACGTACGAATATGCAAGCCATCCTACGCTTTTAATCACTAAATTATTCAACCTCACGTCAAGTGTAGATGTGCCTGTTCTCTATCTCATGTTGAACAGTGAGTTCTCTTGTCCCGCCTGGTATTTATTTTGACAGGGACGCGGTTCTAGACTACAGTTTTTTCCCCTCTCTCTTCCTTTTAATGTGAGCGCTCAGAATTTATGGACGAAGTTGTAATCAAAGAATACTCATAGTAGCACGAGTCTTGAAATGGAGAAACAAATCCACACGCAGTAGTGTATGGGTATATCTATATTTAAAAATAAATCTCCACAGAGCTTTTTCGAACAGATTCCCGAAAGCTCTCTGTAGAGATTTATTTTTAAATATATTTACCCATACGTGGGTACATGTATTTCGAAATAAATCTCTACAGAGAGCTTTCGGGAATCTGTTCGATTCTCCTTTTTCGAACAGATTCCCGAAAGCTCTCTGTAGAGATTTATCGTCAACTATATTTACTCAAACATGAGTACATGAATTTAGAAACAAATCTCTACAGAGGGCTTTTGGGAATCTGTTCGATTCCCCTTTTTCGAACAGATTCCCGAAAGCTGTCTCTCTTTAGATTTATTTTTACATATATGTACACATACATAACTGTGTGGATTTATTTTTCCAAAGTTGTAATATCCGTAAATAATTAAGGTTTGTGGCTTGTGGGTTGTAGGATTTTCGTAAATTATAATAATGCGTTAATTATGATCACTATTGTTGCGTAAGAGAAGAATATTTGCTTTCCATTCGACTTTGTAATTTCGATTCTTGTAATTTTATTATAGATTTTTCCTATGTTAATCGTGCTTTTGTTTAGCGTTCTTTTGCTGTCATTATTCCATTTATTGGTTGTTTGGCGAATTGATAATTTATTTATTAATTCAGTGAGCATTGTTTAAAAAATGCCGTTCAAAGTGATTTCAATCATATCGATTCTGTGTGACATATTTAACAAATTTTATCATCTTTATTCTTATTTAATTTGTGTTTTTCTTATTATTATTATTATTATTATTATTTTTATTATTATTATTATTATTAACATTATTATTATTATTATTATTACTATTATTATTATTATTATTGTAGCTTTTTCATAGAGGTTTAAGAACAAGCTTAAAGAATTATACGTAGGCTGCTGTCAGCACTTTGAGCTCATATTTTTGGGTGCATGACATGCTCAAGGTAACATAATCTCTCTCTCTCTCTCTCTCTCTCTCTCTCTCTCTCTCTCTCTCTCTCTGAAACTCTAATTTATCTTGATTTTATCATGTCTGGAGCTCAACAGGAGTTATTTGTCTAATTTATCATAATGGACTTGATGAGTCTGAAATGTTAAGTGCTAAATAGCAAGCATGTACTGTTGCATTTAAGGAAGCTGTGTAGGAGAAACATTTAACATGCAATGTTTGTTGACAAACATAAACATGCGTTTTTTCTCTCGTTGTATTATCTTTTGTCAGTCAGTTTTCCTTTTAATGTGGTTCTCTTATGATATTTTTCTTCTAATGTACTTCCTTTGTTTTGTTATTCTTTTATCTGTTTTGTTTTATTAAAGGAAACGTATGGTAATTAGGGTAATTTTACCTAATCCGTTTTACTCGTATATAACTTTCCTTTCAGCGCTGAATGACCCCATAGGTCCCAGCGCTTGCCCTTTGGACTAAATTCTATATTCTAATATAAGTGTGATGTCTATGGCGGATTGTATACCTTTCATTTTAATACTACGCTTTTTTGATATTTCACATGCAAAGAATATATAGGTTTATAGTTCCTTTAATCTTGTATCATGATAGGGTTTTACATTTTCATTCATATTCATGTTTTTTCTTAAATAATAGAATGACCAAACTTTGTCGAAAATTGACTGAGAATGTTCATTGGGTTTCAAGACCTGTCCAGTTTGTACTTGGGTAAATTTGCCGGTCTCTCTCTCTCTCTCTCTCTCTCTCTCTCTCTCTCTCTCTCTCTCTCTCTCTCTCTCTCATGGTTAGTCTCCAGTTACATGTCTCTCTATTCTCTCTCTCTCTCTCTCTCTTCATAATTATTCTCAAGTTAAAGCTCGATGATTCTCTCCGTTCTTTTTCAAATTTTCTCCAGTTAATTATCACCTCTCTCTCTCTCTCTCTCTCTCTCTCTCTCTCTCTCTCTCTCTCTCTCTCTCTCTCTCTCTCTCTCTCCTTGCAATTATCCTCCGTGCAAATATCGGTAATTCTCACTCCAGAATTCACTTCTATCTCATCATCATCATCATTCGCTATGGAAATTTCTGACAGGTTCTTTTGAAAGCCCCAGTTTAGGGGGTAGAAACCGGGTGTGTGTGTGTGTTTTTTTTGCATGATAATGTTTTGGTCTGTATCACATTTCACCCCACTCTTGTATTCACACATGTGCAATATTTTTCAATAATTCCCCCTCATGCTCTCATATAGATGTTTTCTTAAATATAGTATTTTTTTATATTTTTAATAAGAATTTAAACCCAATTCATATGAAACAAGCCTGCAGAAGCCATTAACTTGAAATGCAAGCTTCTAAAATATGGCTTTCATTCGAAAGAATTAGCTCAAGGTAAAGGGAAATACAGATAGAGGTCAGTAATTAGAAAAAGAGATACATTAACAAATAGATAATTAAATAAATGAATATGTAAGTAGATTATTAAAATGCAAGGAGAATTGTATTATAGGGTGTTAGCGCATCGCATCTTCGCTTGAACTTCTGAAGTTCCAATTGCGCCAAATCCTCAGGTTTAAATTGGGAAAGTTTTTAAAGTATTTGCTTAATGTGGCAAACAATACTCGTTAATTTTCCCGTTTTCTTTAAGTCAATATGACAAAAAATCTTTTGCGCATTATTCCCGTTTTCCTTATCTCAAATGAATCAGCACGAGTTAGTTCTATATCATAATCTCTTTATCATTTGGTATTATCTTATGTTTTCAGTAACTAATAGAAATTGTAGTTTTTTATCTTTCTGATGTAATCATCAGTGAAGATGGAATTTTTAAATATGGGACAGTTAAGAAGGAATATTAATTGTGAAGGTCGACATTACTTGTTGAATCTAAACTTTAAATGTAAAATGAAAAACTTTTTTGAACTGGAATGAAGGTGACGTTAGTTAGTTGTCACGTGATCCTGTTTTCGTCGATTTAAAGAAAATTCATGAGATGCTTAATTAACCCCCCGGAGGGGGGTAATGCTGTCAGTACACCTCACGCGGTGCACTGTAGGCATTAAGGTTCTTTGCAGCGTCCCTTCGGTCCCTAGCTGCAACTTCTTTTATTACTTTTGCTGTACCTCTGTTCATATTCTCTTTCTTCTTGCTATCCACCTTCTCCTAACGATTGTTTCAAACTTAGGCTGAATGGCCACTTCGGTCCCAGTGTTTGGTCTTTGGCCTAGAGGTTTTCCTCCTGTTACACCTTTCAAACTTCTCACTCTCAATTTCCCTTTCAAGGCTGAATGGCCAGTTAGGTCCCAGTGCTTGGTCTTTGGCCTAAATTCTATATTCCATTCCATTCCTTAAGTGACGCTTCATTACGAATTCTGACCTGTATATTGTGACGTAAGAAAAGGGAGAAAATATTATATATCGTATTTTTTTTAACTTTCAGTGATTGCCTATGTTTTGAACATCACTGAAGTGACATTACTTATCTGAAAAGAGGGACTTTCAGAACGAAAAATGTGAGGTATATGGACATATGCAAACCTAATTTCATTCACCACCTTCTCCGGTTTTGGGAGTGGTAAGGGATCTCTCTCTCTCTCTCTCTCTCTCTCTCTCTCTCTCTCTCTCTCTCTCTCTCTCTCTCTCTCTCTCTCGTGAAATAATTGCGAGTCATGGGCGAATGTTAAAAATTACCGTAGAATAAAGATGCGGGAGAATTTATCCGGACTGTCGATCGGCAGGTGGTGCTGATTCGCAAGATTGGATAATGTATATTATTTTCTCTTTTCCAGAGAGAGAGAGAGAGAGAGAGAGAGAGAGAGAGAGAGAGAGAGAGAGAGAGAGAGAGAGAGAGATTTTGTACAATATGGAAAGAGCTATTACTATTTTGTCTTTTCCAGAGAGAGAGAGAGGAGAGAGAGAGAGAAAGATTTTGTACAGTATGGAAAGAGCTATTACTATTTTGTCTTTTCCAGAGAGAGAGAGAGAGATTTTGTACAGTATGGAAAGAGCTATTACTATTTTGTCTTTTCCAGAGAGAGAGAGAGAGAGAGAGAGAGAGAGAGAGAGAGTGATCGTAATGAATGACCTATTATTATTTCCTCTTTCCCAGAGAGAGAGAGAGAGAGAGAGAGAGAGAGAGAGAGAGAGAGAGAGAGAGAGAGAGAGATCGTATATTGCGTAAAGACCTATTATTATTCCCTCTTTCCTGAGAGAGAGAGAGAGAGTGAGTGAGAGAGAATATGGAAAAAGAGCTATTATTTTCTCGTTTTTACAGAGAGAGAGAGAGAGAGAGAGAGAGAGAGAGAGAGAGAGAGAGAGAGAGAGAGAGAGTGAAACCTCTGCATACCAAAGACCAAAGGCAGATAATGCGTTCTGCAAGAGTAATGGACGACTGTGTATTGTAACAGACCATTATTGCATTTATAAACGCTTATCAACTTGGTACAAATTCTCTAAACTCAGAAGTTGTTTTTTTATGGTTAAATGCTTTAATGCCCAGTTGAGGCCTGTGATTAAGTGTTGGTTAACTTTTTTCTGATGGTAGCTAGTGAGTTTGTTTTTAAGAGGTGCATTTTCGTTCAGTTGGCTTATTGTTAATTTTTTCTTATCAAGGTTTTTCCAGATATGAATTGTTTTTAGCCGTGTATTATCCTAGTTTATTCTTTCCTTATTAAAGTTTTTTTTTTTAGATAATTGTTAGACTTTGTTTTATGATTTATTTTTATTGGCCCAGCCACCTTTCTCATCTTTGTGTCGTGTTTTGAAATAGAAATCACAAAGGCCAATTTCTTTTTCCGTTATTTATATTTTTTCGAGGTTTGACTAAGAGCGAGTCAATTTTTGTTTTAAAACGGAGGTCATAAAGACCAATTATTTTCATTTTCGTTTGATAAATTCTCGAGGTCTGACAAAGAAACGACCAGTCGCGGAGTGAGGATTTGCTGTTAATTATTTCCATCCTGACATTTCCTCGTCAAATTCACGCACGACAGGAATCGCGAATTGCTTTCTCTTCAGCTGACCCGGAGAGATATATATGGCGCAGAACTTTCGAGAGACCGAACATAAATTAGATTAGTTTTTTTGCTTGATTTTCTCATAAACTGACCAGTATGACACAGAACTTATTAGTTTTTTTTTTTTTGTGCTTAACTCGTGAACTGACCAATATGACACGAAACTTAAGAGGGTGAAACTATATTTGATTAGCTTTTTTTTTTTTTTTTTACTTTTCTCATTAACTGACCAATATAACACAGAACTTAGAAGGCAAACTAATTTAGATTAGTTTTTTTTCTTTCTTCTCTCATAAACTGACCAATATGACACAGAACTCAAGAGAGTGAAACTATTTTTGATTAGCATTTTTTTTTTACTTTTCTCATAAACGGACCAATATTACACAGAACTTAGGAGACAAACTAAATTAGATTAGCTTTTTTTTTTTACTTTTCTCATAAACGGACCAATATGACACACAACTTAGGAGACAAACTAAATTAGATTAGCTTTTTTTTTTTACTTTTCTCATAAACGGACCAATATGACACAGAACTTAGGAGACAAACTTAATTAGATTAGCTTTTTTTCTTACTTTTCTCATAAACTGACCAAAACAGCACAGAACTTAAGAGACTGAAATTAAATTTGATTTCCTTTGTTTTCCCTACTTTTCTTACCAACTGCCCAAATTGGCACAGACCTTAAGAGACCGAAACAAAATTTGATTCTTTTTTTTCTTACTTTTCTTAAAAACTGACCAATATGGCACGGAACTTCAAGAGGCTGATGCTAAATTTGATAATCTTTTTTTTTCTTTCTCTTCACTTTCATAGTGCTGAAATTCATGCAGACTTGTCAGAAATGATATATCCCTCTTAAGTCGAAGTATAACAATTTTCATGTATATGACCCTGAGCTGATGTAAAGAATGTTATTATTATTATTATTATTATTATTATTATTATTATTATTATTATTATTATTATTATTAACTTAATGGGACTCCACACTTTCCTTCTGTCACTTTCGCTTTGCCCAGACCTTTTTTTCTACCTTTGAAATGTGATGCCACATGATGAAAGCACATTTGTGGCACAATTGTGGTTATTGATGAATAATTTTTGGGGAAGTTTTGTTAGGGGATGATGATAGTGATGCTGGATAATGTTAATGATAGATACTTTCACTTCCAGGTGGCTCCAGGATGACAGTGAGGACGACGATGATGATGATGAAGATGATGATGCTGAAGATGATGATAGGCGTGGTGATGATGATGGCAAAGGCGGAGGAGGTGAAGCGCAGGAGGGGGAAGAGGAGGAGGCGAATGACAAAGACGAGGAAAAGAAAGGCCCTTCAGGTGATGAAAGACACCAGCGAGGAAATCGAAAAGAAAAAGTGCAAAGAGATAAGAGGGAGGGGCAGGGAGAGGAGGAGGGGAAGAGGAGGAGGAGGAGGAGGAGGAGGGTGAGAGTGTTCCTCCTCCGTTTGACCCCCCGTCGGCAACGCCTTCCTCCTCCACCTCCAGAGGTCAGAGTTCTTCTGAGGACAGAGAGGTGGTCTGGGCGCGTGCCCTAGCTGACCCCCACAGAGGAAGGTGTGGGTCTCCCCCTCCCCCGCCCAGGGCTCCCCCGCAGACCCCCTCCAGCCCCGATGCAGCCCCAATCTGGCCTGCCCAGAACGCCGCTGCCGAGGCCGACGCCACATTGAAACATGTGGCTCTAGCGTCTTCTGCCTCGTCCGCTCTCAACAGTCTACCACAGGGCAGTGGCCGTCATCCACACCACACTGCCTTCTCTCCTCACCGCCCACCTCCACCCACCCACCACCCACCTCCCACACGCCCGCACTCATTCCCCCACACCTCGGCCCTGTCCTCCACATGCCAGTGGCCCTCGTTCAAATCCAGTGATCATGACAACAAACACCGCGACAACTTTGTGATTACCGAGGAATACGAAGTGGAGACCTTTGAGGAATCGGAGGAAACTCTCGAGAGCCGAGGCGACCTCGAGAGCCAGCAGGCGTCAGTTAACTTTAACAAGGCGGCTCTGCTGACGACGAAATTATCAGGAAGTGCCAGTGCGCGGGAAGTGAACAGTGCCTCCTCCCCCTGCCCAAGTGATGGTCAGTGTCCGACCTCAGTGACGAATCTCCCGCCGAGTGCCTCCAAATCCTCCGGTGTCCGGAAAGATCCCGATTCCTCGGGGAAGAGAAGTGTCAACATGGTGGCCAGAACTGACACGAACGAGGCCGGGAAGGCTGCCACCTGCCCCGATGACCTGAAGCCTTTGCCCCAAGTGCCGGTAAAGCAAGACCCGGAGGAGTCGTTTGCGTCAGCGTCAGGCAATGCAGCCCCCTCCCCTTCGGAGGTGTCAGAGGCCTCTTGCAGTAGCGAGGTGGTGCATCTGAATATCTCCTCCGCAGGTGGCAGCGAGGGCGGGGATGCTGGTGACACAGACAGGAGCAGTGATGAAACTCCACAGCCGCCAAATTACTCCACACATCCTGAATGTAAAGGTAAGTGCACAAGCCACAGATGTAATTGCATTTTTTTATTTTAAAAAATATTAGTCTATCCTCTGATGGTGCATTGCCTGTTCTTTTAGTTGTTTCACACTTTGTCGTTAGAATAGTGTAGTTGGATTAGTTGTCGAACGTTAAAAAGATCAAAGACTCATGAAAATGAAGAAATTGTTGTCTGGAAATATAATTAATTAAAGGTGGTCCCCACTCTTGCTGACTGACATTACCGTAGACCTATCCGAAATTGTTGGACGGTCATGAGCTAGATATCACATTTCCGTCTCATGATTTCGTCAGTATATGTAATCAGTTACTCTTTGTAAACATATGTACTAGCTCTCTCTCTCTCTCTCTCTCTCTCTCTCTCTCTCTCTCTCTCTCTCTCTCTCTCTCTCTCTCTCTCTCGCTTGGTGCCTAGATTCAAAGCCTTACTTTCTAGCTCAACTAGGGGATTTTTAAAATAAATTTACCGAGAGCCTTTCACAAGAAGGTTATGCTTGTAGATGTCGTTATTCTACAGCCTACAGTCTTTGACAGGACAACCTTCTGTCAAAACGGGAAAGCTTAGTTCAGTTCAGGGACAGTTCAGAGACAGCTACCGGTGTGTATTCATTGGCTCTTGTTGAAGTACAACCAAGCCTCTGTTCTCTTTGTTATGATTTCTCGGTGATTTCATCCGACATTCACACAAATAACTTAATTCATTTTTAGAATTCAACTAGAATTGAAGCACTCCTGTAGGTGATTCACTTTTAGAACTCAACTAGAATTCATTTACTTCTTTAATTGACTCGCTTCTAGTATTCGACCAGAATTCAATTACTTCTTTAGTTGACTCTCTTGTGGAATTCGAATACCTCCTGTTTTTCTTTTGTTTAATTTAATTTTTTTTTTATATAATGGCTCTCAGTGGGAAGTGATGTAGCTATAGCTAACTGCACTTCTACTGTGGCAGTGATGTGCTAGGAATATTCTTTATTTATTACTAATTTTTTGACTGAGTGATTTATTATAATTGCTATTTTTACGAACAACATTTATCTTTTGTAATCACCAAACACCATGGTAAATATTCTTTCCGTGTTAGGACCTTGTCTTGAGAATTATAGTCATTTGTGTCATTATGGCTGCGTTGCTTCCACTTAACAGTATATAAATATGTTGTTCTGACTCAGAATCAAATGAAGTTAAGGCAACTATCTCCTTTATGTACGTTTTTTTCTTTTGTCTTTAAGAGTACGTCATAATAAATTTGTCTTACAGAGAGAGAGAGAGAAGCACTGTGGGCAACAGCAGAAGGGAGTTTGATCTTGTAGTTTCTCTCTCTCTCTCTTGAGAGAGAGAGAGAGAGAGAGAGACTGGGAACAATAAGCAGAAGGGGGTTCGGTCTCAGTCGAGAGAGAGAGAGAGAGAGAGAGAGAGAGAGAGAGAGAGATACTGTTGACAATAGCAGACGGAATTTGGTCTCAGTAGAGAGAGAGAGAGAGAGAGAGAGAGAGAGAGAGAGAGAGAGAGAGAGAGAGGACAATAGCAGAAGAAAGTTTGAAGTGAACATGCAAATTTCTCATCTGATAAGAGAGAGAGAGAGAGAGAGAGAGAGATTTTCATTGCCGATAAGAGAGTCAGTTGGCAATGTCTTTATTGACGCTATTTTTCGGATGACATGATACTATAATTATCTTGGAAAAGGACGAATTACAGTGTGTAAAGAAACACGATAGTAAAATAAAATAATGAACAGTGGAAAAGGACATTTAATGACGACCTTATGGAAAAAGTATGGTTATAGGTTAATGCTGTACTAATTCCTTTTGTGTGATGCGTATATGCGTGTTACTAGGCTATATATATACTCATAAAGCGTAATTAGTAAAGATATGAATGTTATGTTAATATCTCTCTCTTGGTGGCTGAATGGATAAGTCGCTGTTGTTTGCATCAAATGATTCCTAGCCGGGGTATAATCACATATCATAGGCTATATAATCCCCTTTGGGCGTAGTTTATTCCCAAGGCAAGGTGAATATATATATATATATATGTGTGTGTGTGTGTGTGTGTGTGTTTGTATATTGTAAAGTATTTATTTATTTATCTATTTATTATGATCTTGTATTCGTATGGAGACATTACAAAATGTTTGTTTAGATGTAAATTAACTTACATATGATTCCCTTTGGATGTAAATTACCTTATATTCTGTTCAAAGAATTTTACCTTATTTATCTTGAGTCTGAGACTTACAGCAACACAACTGATAACATTATAACACTGAACTCCTTTAGGTCTTATCATCCAGTATCTGAAAATTGCAAATCAACCTTCTTTGGTATGTGGGATTTTCCCTAGAATATTGACAAGGGCATCAGAGGATGACCTAAGTTTTTTGTCCCCCATCGAACCTTAAAACACCGCTACACGAGCAATCCACGTGTGGTCATAATATGTTTACATTACGACCTTTTGTTCCGAGAGCGTGTTCAATTGACCTGTGAGGTTATGGCGAGCGATGTTGTGTTTATTTGGACCGTTTGGAGAGAGAGATTGGATAGAACACGCTCTTAGTTTGTAGACCCTGGTGAGAACAATTAGTTTAGTGAAGCATTCATCTAAATTTTTTGTTATAAATGTCAGTGTGAATAGTGACATTAAACTATTCTGCAAGAGGAAATATTGAAGGAGTAGGTATTGCCCTGCCGCATTTTAAAGATGTTATAGTAGAATGCGGGTATATGGCCCTCGAAAATAGTATCTGAATATAATTACGTGAGAGAACAGGGTTGTCATGATATGTTGAATGATTTAAAATCATCAAAACAAAACAATATAGGATTGATCTAATTATTCATATGATAAATTTTAGACTTTTTTTAAAAAAGAATTCGCAGTCTTTATCTTGAAAGACTGGCATGTAAATGTATTTTGATGAAAAATGGTTTGATCTTGCAAATGGTTACCGTCAAGCCTAGTGCAAGGTGTAGCGTGGTAATAATAATAATAATAATAATAATAATAATAATAATAATAATAATAATAATAATAATAATAATAATAATAATAATAATAATATAGGCAGTAGACCCTCTTTCAAACGTGTAGTATTGAAATTTATAGCTACATTAGCTGCATTCAATTTGTATAGAGTTATCTCTCTCTTTCTAATAACTTGATTTTTCACGGTTATTGCATTTTGCCAGTAACTCAACAATGTTTGCCATTCTTGGAGGGGAAAGAACTGCTTTCCTATCCAAGAATAATAATAATAATAATAATAATAATAATAATAATAATAATAATAATAATAATAATAATAATAATAATAATAATAATAATAATAATATGTATCTACTGTGGTGGTTGTGAGTCCATTCTCGTGATCCATCAGTAATTATCTATAATTTCAGCTTTTGAATTTCAGAATAAAACAAATCAGGCAAATCAGGCTGGTAAAAGAAATTGAACAGTTTGTGTGCTGGAATCGCATGTAAAAAAAAAAAGAAAATATGAAACAAAAATCCAATATTTTCTATATATATTTTTTGCGGATACGACTTTTTTTTTTTAATTTTTCTTTCTTAGTGGAATTCAATCCTTGTGGCATTATTCACGGTTATTGACGATGACTGAATAACGGGAGAGCGTAAGAGAACCCATGCTGTCTCTCTCTCTCTCTCTCTCTCTCTCTCTCTCTCTCTCTCTCTCTCTCTCTCTCTCTCAATTTTTCGTCTTTGATTGGTTTCAGTGATCAGAAACTTTTCAAGAGACCCATACTGTTTCATCTCTCTCTCTCTCTCTCTCTCTCTCTCTCTCTCTCTCTCTCTCTCTCTCTCTCTCTCTCAATTTTTATCTTCTATTGGTTTCACTCATCGAAAACTTTTTCAAGAGACCCATACTGTTTCATCTCTCTCTCTCTCTCTCTCTCTCTCTCTCTCAATTTTTCATCTTCTATTGGTTTCACTCATCGAAAACTTTTTCAAGAGACCCATACTGTTTCTCCCCTCTCTCTCTCTCTCTCTCTCTCTCTCTCTCTCTCTCTCACACACACACACACACACACACACACACACACACACACACACACTGGTTTCAGTGATCGAAAACTTTTTCATGCACCTTAGCGAACCATGTTTGACAGAAAATGACTTTGGTTTGACATCTAACGTATTTTGATATTAAGCCATTTCTTATCTGTTTATACAATGGTTTATTTAATGGTCATTAATTTTTATACTATTATAATTATTATTATTTAAAAATGGTATTATTTTTATTCTAATTGGACTTTGCGTTTGAAGAAAATAGTGGGTTATATTCTGAATTTTTTTACTATCAGCATACTTACAAATTTTTGTCCTAAAGTTATTATTATTATTATTATTATTATTATTATTCAACAGAGTGAGAAAAATAAATTCAAGGGATACCAAAATAAATACCTGTCGAGTTTTTTTTTCTTTTTCAGCGATTTCATCTTATTCACGTTGTGGTTGTAAGATTTTGTTAACTACCTTTGACAGTCCTTGTAGTTGTTCAAATATGACTATTAAAATATAAATATTGAACTACTATTATGGCTGAATTACGTCAGTACCCTGACCTCTTCTGTGTCAAGTTAAACGTGAATGAAAAAAGTAGTCATTAATTACCCTGCTAAGTAAGTGACCTAACGTTTCATAACTCGCCCACCAGATGACTCTCCTGAATAATATTTAACAATCATAATTGAGGGTCTTCTGCGTCAGATGCGTTTATACCCGCATTCAGATCAACTGACCTCTTGACGTAAAGGGTTACAATAGTACTTGATATAATGTCTGAAAAGTAGAGATGATCTTGGGAGAATGGCCTGCAAGATTTGGAGAGAGAGAGAGAGAGAGAGAGAGAGAGAGAGAGAGAGAGGTGGTTGGGGCGTTGGGGTTGGAGAGAGAGGACATGGTTGGGGTGTGGGGTTTGGAGAGAGCGAGAGAGAGCGGAGTGGGTTATTATTTTGAGAGAGAGAGAGAGAGAGAGAGAGAGAGAGAGAGAGAGAGAGATGTTTAAACCTATAAAAGAGATGAGAGAGAGAGAGAGAGAATATCTAAACCTATAAGAGAGAGAGAGAGAGAGAAATATCTAAACCTATAGAGAGAGAGAGAGAGAGAGAGAGAGAGAGAGAGAGAGAGAGAGAAGATGGTTGGGGTGTGGGGTTTTTATCTGGAATCCTGAAGAGCAAAAATACCCCAAAACTGTTAATGACCTGTTATCACGAATCAAATAACCATGCATTACTCGATAGCTTATCAGGGTCCACTTACGTAAACTTTGCAGAAGGATACATTTCATGTATATCTGTCATCCATCACTCAAAAAGAACCAGAGTGGAGTTCCTAAGGGATTGTATCCCTTCCTATTTATTACGTTCGTTTTTAGATTTTTGTGTGATTTTGTCTTAACGGATATCTTCCCAGGGTAACATTTAACGAAAAGACAAGGGTGGAATAAAATTGTGAAAGATAAACAGATAAAGAAAGGGACATAGAGGATAATAGTACACGGAGAAAGAAATAGTTCTTCTCTGTGTTTAGATTGGGGAGAAATTTCGAAAGCTTTCTTGCCTTTTAGTAATATTGCGTAATGTTTTGGATAAAAATGTTCATGCTGTTTGAAGAGTGCAGTCAATTCAAATATATAATATAATATAATATAATATAATATAATATAATATAATATAATATGATATAATATAATATAATATAATATAATATAATTATATATTATGTAACATCTTAACATCCTAACCTTTGGCAAATAAAATGCAAGGTTACCACACAAACCCTGCATTTGGATGCAAGAAAGTGATACGTGTATTTTGTAAGAAAATTCATTTCAATTTTTGGTAGCTTAACCCTGACGTAATCGTTGGTAATGCTCAAATCAAAACTAGCCAAGCTTTGAATAAATGCAAAAGTGTCTGTTACATTTTAAAGACATTTAAAGAATACCCTATTATATTCAAATTGATATATCCTATGATATTCAAATTCATATATCATACTTTTTCACTATTATTTAGCGAAGTCAATCCCGGGAAAACTGAGGAAGCAAATCATGGTCGTATTTTACCAGACATTCCTAACATGTCTGTATTTTACCAGCCATTCCTAACATGTCTGTATTTTACCAGTCATTCCTAAGATGTCTGTATTTTACCAAACATTCCTAACATATAAGTATTTTTCCAGCCATTCTTAATGTCAGTGTTTTACTTGCCATTCGTAAAATGTCTGTAATTCACCTTCCATTCTTAACATGTCTGTATTTTCCCGGACATTCCTAATGCATTTCACCAGCCATTCTTAACAATTCTGTATCTTACCAGCCATTCTTAACATGTCTGTATTTTACCAGCCATTCTTATCATATATGTATTTTTCCAGCTGTTCTCAACATGCCTATATTTTACCAGCCATTCCCGACACACATGTATTTTTCCAGCCATTCTCAACATGTCTGTATTTTACCATGTATTCCTAACATACTTGTACTGACCGTGAAGTGCTAATAAAATGTCCCTCAGTCAACACGAGAGGCGAACTGTAAACGATACCGCCATTTTACCTAACATTATAAACCTTTCAATACCTTTAATTATATTTGTATAATGTAATGCTTCCATGGAGGATTTTACCTTCAATTTCTTAATTAAGCTAATAGGAAAAGCAATATATAAAGGGAGGAAACGTGACTACTTATGAAATTGGTAGTCACGTC
Source organism: Macrobrachium rosenbergii (assembly GCF_040412425.1). Classification (NCBI taxonomy): domain Eukaryota; kingdom Metazoa; phylum Arthropoda; class Malacostraca; order Decapoda; family Palaemonidae; genus Macrobrachium; species Macrobrachium rosenbergii. The sequence continues at coordinate 12,948,726 of NC_089776.1, forward strand.
TGGAGAGAGAGAGAGAGAGAGAGAGAGAGAGAGAGAGAGAGAGAGAGAGAGAGAGAGAGAGAGAGAGAAAACCACGGGTTCCCTCACGCTGCATTTTCTGATTTTTGCAGAGTTTTTTTTTTTTTAAGATACTGAACTAGTCTTAGGGAGATATAATTTTATTTAGTGAAATGAGGATGTTAATATACGTCGGTACTGTTTAGAAGAATGCTTTTTCAGCACAGAGGTCGATAATATTTATATAATGATTATATAATGTTTATGTGTGAGGTAAAATTAAGCATAAGTTCGATAATATTTTTAATATATTTGTCTGTGCGTTATAAGAGCATCGTGCTTGCCCTGACAGTAGCTAATATAAAAATTACTAAGTTTGCCATTATAAAAATATAGATTCGTTGAGTGAGTAGGCTATTGGGTTAAAATGATTGCAAATAAACTTCGTTGAAGATTATGTTACGGAAGAAATTCGAGCTCGTATTGCAAGATACTCTAAATCAATATTGCGTGAACGGATTACTTTCGGCAGCTCTACACTAGAGCTGTCGATTAATTTGTACATTTGAATTAATTATATTAAACAATACTGCTTAATTCCTCACACAGTTGGACTGTGGGCCAGTCTCCCTGAGGACGTGGAATCGGAACTCAACAGTTCAAGCGAAGATGCAATGCCTTACTACCCTAAAGCAATTTCTACTTGTATTTTATATAATTAATTTTTATCTATATATTAATTTGTTAATTTATTTTTTCTCATGATAACCGATCTCTTCTTTCTGTATTTCCTGTTACTTTCTGTTACTTTTGTCAAATGAACACCGTATTCTTTGGAAGCTGGAATTTTAAGTCAGTATCCTGTGGGCTTGTTTCATATGAATAGGGTTCATCTTCTGAATAATAATAATAATAATAATAATAATAATAATAATAATAATACTGGCGGTAATGATATCTGATAGTCTTTGCTAGCCTACAAAGAAATCCAATATCTCTTGATTATTGTCGATGTTAACTGTAGGAGCAAATGAATCTTTTTGTGAAATGGATATATAAAAAGGAATTATTTAAAGAGTAAAAATGACTCCATCTTGAGTTTACTACTACGATTATCATCATCATTACATATTCATGGTGCCATGAATATGTAATGATGATGACGATAATGGTAGTAGTAATCTACAGTGCAATATTTGGTTAGTATCTGAAAAGGACATCGATTTTCAGTTTTTCATTTCGACTGAAGTTTCACGTTGACCTAGCCTAGATTATAAGTTTACGATGCAGGTTTTTTTTTCAGGAAGACTGATAACAGAGTTTTTCTTGTTTAAAGCACCTTTCTTTGCTCCGCTGTTCTAGTTTCATCCCAAGAGCCATATACACAGTAATATATATAACTGCTTATATATATATATATATATATATATATATATATATATATATATATATATATATATATATATATATATATATATATATATATATATATATATAAATGTATATATATATATATATATATATATATATATATATATATATATATATATATATATGCATATATATATATATATATATATATATATATATATATATATATATATATATATATATATATATATATATATATATTTATATACACATATATACATATATATGATAGATAGATGGATAGATAGATGTTTTTGAAACATTTGGTTTAAACATAGAAATGTTCACGGATATATAGTTTAATTCCTTTGTAATTTACAAGGTATTTTGTTTTCTGTTGTAATTATCGGTTGGTTGATGTAGCCAGACACTAAATCGATATTCAGAATCTTAAATTTTAATTGCTTTCACTTCTTGTGAATCATATATTATCTATGTGGGAGAGAGTTATAGCTGAATATTTGACTACCCTCCTTTTTTGTGTAAAAAAAGTCGTAAGCTATTTCTCCCTGCCAGAATGTTTTGCCTGCTGAGAATGCAAACATTCTTCTGGTCTGGTTCACGAACCTGAAGAAATTCTCTGCTTTTAGAGACAACATGAATTATAAAGCACAAGGGTAGAAAAGGTTAAGAGTTTTGTTTTGGTATTCAATTCAAGTACAGTATTGTTCTCTGAACTTGAATTTTTTTTAGTTATTGTGGTAACATTCCGTTTCCTCTTATATTCCTATTTTAACTATATGACTAGAAAGTATACCATTAAATATTTAATATTAATAACTTATAAACAAGTTGTAAGATGTTGTACTATGAGCGTGAATTTTTAACATTTTTGTGGTAACATTCCGTTTCCTATCATTCATATTTTAACCATGATCCGGCTAGAAAATATCCCATTGAATATTTATTATTGATAACTTATAAACGATCTTTATGACAAGCATGCATAAAAGTAGCAAATTACCTTTCAAGTACAGTGTTGTTCTCTGAACTTCAATTTTTTAAGTTATTGTGGTAACGTTCCGTTTCCTATCATCCTATGATGCAGTTAGAAAATATCCCATTAAATTAGTATTATTGATAACTTATAAGCGATTTTATAAAAAGCAAAGCATAAAATGAGAAAAATTACATTTATGACTTATTACAGGGTATGGTCAGGCTTTGTCGATTCCTACTGACAGGCAGTTGAAAAACTGTGCTCGAGAAAATAAGGGGGTTTAAGGGTAAGGGATTCAAGGGGAGGGAAGAGGGGGGAGTTAGGGGGGAAAAGAGGTTAGGGCTTTTTAGGGGGAGTGGAGGGAGGGGGAGGGACAGGGACGTCGGTTCGTTGCATGAGGAAAAATAAAGCTTCATTGTTCTAACAAAGAGACGTCTTTTTGGGGGTGGCCAGGGGCCAACAGTGCAGTACTGTGACTCGCCTGCACTAATATGGCAACACCTTTAATCTCTCTCTCTCTCTCTCTCTCTCTCTCTCAAGTGAGTTGTGGAAAATAGTAAAAAATAGTGAATGCGTAGAAACAGGTTTACAGAACATCCTCTCTCTCTCTCTCTCTCTCTCTCTCTCTCTCTCTCTCTCTCTCTCTCTCTCTCTCTCTCTCTCTCTCTCTTAAGCGGGTCGTGAAAATAGTAAAAAATAGTGAATGCGTTAAAAGTTATGTAGAACATTCTCTCTCTCTCTCTCTCTGTCAAATGAGTAGTGGAGAATAGTAAAAAATATTAATTACGTAGAAATATTTTTACAGTACATCCTCTCTCTCTCTCTCTCTCTCTCTCTCTCTCTCTCTCTCTCTCTCTCTCTCTCTCTCTCTGTCAAGTTAGTAGTGGAAAACAGTAAAAAATATTAATTGCGTATAAATGATTTTTTACAGAATATCCCCTCTCTCTCTCTCTCTCTCTCTCTCTCTCTCTCTCTCTCTCTCTCTCTCTCTCTCTCTCTCGTGTGAAATATAATTCTGATCTTTTCCATTATCCTTTTCCTTGTTTTGAAAATGTGAAACACCTCATCTCTGAAGAGATAATCTGAAATTATTATTATTATTATTATTATTATTATTATTATTATTATTATTATTATTATTATTATTGGAGATTCTTTCAATCGCGCTACTGATTAATTTTAATCACAACTTCTCGCTGACTTTCCATCAATTAACAAAGGAATCAGACTAGGGTGGCTGACCCTTACAGAGTCTGGAATTACAAACCTCAGACTTTTATATTTCTGTTTGTGTCTGTTGTAGCCCCAGCCCCCCCCTACAGCAGTAATGCTGATCAATAGGCCATTAACGTTCGAAAGGTTTTTTATGGCGTGTCTTTTCCAACTGGGAGCAATGGCACAGGTTTTTTTTATCAGTTCATTTATTGCCACTTAACATCGAATTTCATTGCTGTTCTTCTTCTTGTGGTCTGATCTGAGATCTCGGGTTGTGATTTTTTTTTTTATCTTATCTTCCTCATTGTTTCTTGGACATCTCCTTCTGTAGTTTTTATTTTTTTCTATCTTCCTCATTGTTTCTGGAGGTTCTCCTTTTGTACTTGGATAAACATTAAACTTTGCTTTTACTGCTTTCAGGTTTTAGAGTTTGTTACAGGCGAGTACTCAGGGACAGGGTCCATGACTGTTTGAAATGCTTGAATGCACTAGTATTTTTTTATTTTGTTTTTTGCTTTGTTTTTTTGCATAATTTATGAGGACTTTTATCTCTGACTTTTGCTAAGGCTAAAAAACAAAAACAAAATTCGAATACTAATTTGAAGTGATTTATTTGATTGTCAAGTTGACTAAGAGTTGAGTAAATGAGAAGGTATAAAACAGTGATACTTAAAGTCAGTCATGAGAGAGAGAGAGAGAGAGAGAGAGAGAGAGAGAGAGAGAGAGAGAGAGAGAGAGAGAGAGAGAGAGAGAGAGAGAAAGTTTAACAAAGAGTTAGGCAGATGAGAAGGTATAAAACATTGAATCTTTAACAAAGTTAAAGACAGAGAGAGAGAGAGAGACAAGAGAGTTAGGTAGATGAGTTTAACAAAGAGTTAGGTAGACGAAAGGTATAAAACATTGAAACTTTAACAAAGTTAAAGAGAGAGAGAGAGAGAGAGAGAGAGAGAGAGAGAGAGAGAGAGAGAGAGAGAGAGAGAGAGAGAGAGAAAAGTTTAACTAAAAGTTAGGTATATGAGAAGGTATAAAACATTGAAACTTTAACAAGTTAAAAGAGAGAGAGAGAGAGAGAAAGTTTAACTAAGAGTTAGGTGTATGAGAAGGTATAAAACAATGAAACTTAAACAAGTCATGAGAGAGAGAGAGAGAGAGAGAGAGAGAGAGAGAGAGATGAGTCACGGAAGCTACTGTGAAAGCAGCCTTGCATCTTAACAAGGTTCTCTTTGCGTAGTCTTATCAAGTTATGCCTCAGGGAAGGAATATTTTCTCAGTTAAAAGAATAAAAAAAAGTTAGGACAAGGATTTAGTAGTGTGTCTCATTCATAAATGACTCTTACTGTTACAAAGCAGATTAAGAAGTCATTAAGACTATAATATCATTGTGGAAAGACTTGGTACTATATTTAGCGCTTTGAAATTAAAACCCCGTGGTGGTGTAGTGCTGTCAGTTCACCTCATGCAGTGCACTGTAGGCATGACTTGAGGTTCTTTGCAGCGTCCCTTCGGCCCTTATCTGCAACCTCTTGCATTCCTTTTACTGTATCTCCGTTCGTATTCAGTGGTAAATTACAATTTTTCTTATATCACAGACTTTTATAGTAATTCAGTGGTAAATTACATTCTTTCTTATATCACAGAATTTCTATAGTAATTCAGTGGTAAATTACATTTTTATTCGTTATGTAACTCTGGTCAAGATTCCATAAGTATGAATGTCAGATAATACCATGTATCTCTTTCACTTCAGGTGTAAACTAAACCACATTTTTCGTAGATTATGCTTTTTTTTTTTTGTTTTGTTTTGTTTTAGGCAATGTCTATCTCAAGAGAAAGTATTCTATTCTAAATTGTTTGATAAAAACCCTTTTCATTATTATATGTGTTTACAGAAGGGTCCTTCAAATAATTGGTTTAGTGAGCTATCTGGTTCCCTCAGTAACCAGTTAATTAAAGTACTTGTTTGATTTCTCTTGACTGTAAGAAGTCTTCTATTTTTGTACATTCTGTTTAGGCTTAGACCTCTGATTGGGAGGGATTTGTCTTGTATTTCTGTACCACTGTCAGTTTCAGTACTAAATTGTCACACTCTCTATTTAGAAGGTGTATATACTCTTACATCTTTTTACTTTAGGTCTAACAGGCCAAATCGTTAGCATATTATCTGACATGTTCTTCAGCATTTAGCAAGGCGTTTGATTGAAGCTGGTATGGATAATCACTGGTAATTGCAATTGATAAATTCATTAAAAGTGATTAATTTGATTTAACTCACTAATTTTATATATGCCGGCGTCGGTATAGCAAAGTCCACGAGCCCCTAAAATCTGCTATGAATTTGCCATTAGCAAAAAATGGTAAAGTATTAGTTTTCTTCGCTAAAGATCTCTCTAAGAACTACACATAAACCCTCGACTGAGAGAGAGAGAGAGAGAGAGAGAGAGAGAGAGAGAGAGAGAGAGAGAGAGAGAGAGAGAGAGAGAACGCCCAAAATCTGTTGCGTGCTTGTCAGCAACAAAAAATGACGAAGCATTAGTTTTCTTTATCGTAGACCTTTCTAAAAATACATATTAACACACAACAGAGAGAGAGAGAAGAAGGCGACCAGTAGCGGACAATCAAGAAAGTATGCCGAGTAGGCGCCTTTCAGCCATCAACGCCAAGCCTCGGACTATAGCAACAAGGGCTTCCAAAAAGCTCAGAAGGAGCATGGCTTGTGGTATACGCTCCTGCGTCGTCATCGGAGCGTTTCCTAACGCCCTGCGGCCGTAGCAACACGATCATCATAGTCGGTAGCACGGCAGAGCACGGCACCCGCTGACGATGAATGTCGGCAATTATTTACACGTTGGGCACCAAAAGGAGCAGCCGATGGTGAACGATGGAGATTCCTTGAGGTGGGCGACTAAAAGAATGCCCAGAGGGAGGTGGCTGGTTTCCAGATTAGGAAGGGCCTTATGCCACCACGGGCTAATGAACCCGGCGCCTGGAACGTGAGACGCGAAAGCCTAGTTAGAAGGGTGTTCGTTGAAGTGCAATTGAAATGGAAAATAAATGATTGTGACTTGTCCTTTTCGTATTGGGTGCTTGTTTTAATTATTTATTTATTTTTTTATGTGAGTTGTCTTTTTTGTTTGAATATTATAAAAAATTTTTTTTAGTTTATTCGTTAATGTTGGTTTGGAAGTTTCATCCAATACTTTGTGTCTAGAATATATTTATGCTTGTAAAGCATAAATAAAATTTTTCATGTATGTTGGGCCTGTGCTGATATGGAAATAAAAATGTTTTTTTTTCTTGCAATTGTTTATAAAATGTTCCTAAAGGGGCTCATGTTTACTTTCGACATGTTTATCTCAAGATATTTTAGTCATGTAACAATTAATTTTGTTCTTTTTATACGTCTCTTAGACGGCAATGCTTTATAAATCTCTAACCACGTTGATATACATACCATCTGTAAAATCGTGAGAGTTCACCCTAATCTTGAATTGCGGTTGATAATTGCTTTATTTTCGGGAGGGGATACCAAGCCCACCCCGGCTCCTACGCCGTGACGTCATGATCGCCACTCTTCTCACCAGTCATCTCGAAAGTCGTTCAAGGCATCACTATGGCTTAACGGGTAACCCAGCTGCCTGAAGTGAGCACTGTCAACACTGCTGGCTTGTTAAGTTGCATTGTCCGTGGTCGTGATTGGCTGTTATTGATCTTCTTGTCGTTGATTGGCTGTTATTGATTTTCTGGTCGCTGATTGGCTGTTATCGATTCCCTGGTCGCTGATTGGTTCATATTGCGCCCCCGGGACGAACTCTTGTGCGATTAGTAAGAATTGTGAGTCTTTTCTGTTCCGAGTCTTTGTTGTGTCTTTGTTGGGAGTGGGCACGGAAGCCGTGAGGAGTGACCCAAGGAGGGCATCCTCTCTCTCTCTCTCTCTCTCTCTCTCTCTCTCTCTCTCTCTCTCTCTCTCTCTCTCTCTCTCTCTCAGCTATTTTATTTTGTAACCTTTATATTATCTGAACCGCAACTTTCTCCACTCTCTCTCTCTCTCTCTCTCTCTCTCTCTCTCTCTCTTAGTTATTTCACTTGTGTGCTTTTCATTATCTGAATCGAAAGTTCTCTCTCTCTCTCTCTCTCTCTCTCTCTCTCTCTCTCTCTCTCTCTCTCTCTCTCTCTCTGAGTCATTTTACTGTGTGTCCTTTTCATTATCTGACTCGAAAAGTTCTTATCTCTCTCTCTCTCTCTCTCTCTCTCTCTCTCTCTCTCTCTCTCTCTCTCTCTCTCTCTCTCTCTCTGTTGCCTTCACAGAAGTCATCCTTTTTCTCCGTGATCATTAAGCATTAAAGAAACCTCATTCTGACGTCCGACAGAGGCGAAAGGTGGGAGATACTGAGGACTAAATCTGTCCGTTCGACCGCGAAAATCTGTCCGAGGCCATTGAAATCTGCCTCTTGTCACGTGATGTATTCACCCCGAAATCTTTCTCTCGGATTCCCATTGGCTGAGGAGATGGATTCGGTCAGGGATTAGGTGCCATTAATCTTACCTGTCGTCATGAGGCGAATTCGGGAGAGAGAGAGAGAGAGAGAGAGAGAGAGAGAGAGAGAGAGAGAGACCTGGGAAAGAGAGAGAGAGAGAGAGAGAGAGAGAGAGAGAGACCTGGGGGAAAGAGAGAGAGAGAGAGAGTAGGGAAAATTTGAAGAGAGAGGGAGAGAGAGTAGGGAAAAATTTGAATGGAGAGAGAGAGAGAGAGAGAGAGAGAGAGAGAGAGAGAGAGAGAGAGAGAGAGAGAGAGAGAGTAGAGAAAAACTTGAATAAAGAGAGAAAGAGAGCGCAGGGAAAAATTTTGAATTGAGAGAGAGAGAGAGAGAGAGAGAGAGAGAGAGAGAGAGAGAGAGAGAGAGAGAAATATGACTCACGTGAATCTAATTGAAAGTTTAAAAAGACGTTTTTCCACTGAGATGACTTTTTCATTTCTCGGGAGGTGAGCGAATAACCTTTGACCTGTGAAAAGCGACCGGGAAGACAGGTCATCTGGACAAAGAGTCATCTGGATTTTCTTTTTATTCGTTTTATTTTTTTCTTCTCAGTTGTTTTGAGGGGTCTGGAACGGGTCTGAGATTCTAATTTGCGAACAGGTATATATTTGCATGTGGTTTCTTTGCAGTTATTCCCTCTGTTTGGAATATGAGATACAATGAATAAATAATGAATTTTTGATGAAAAAGTATAATGTAACCACTTACAATGTGGTTTGGCTTAATATACATTTTTCTTGTTTAAGGTGAGCTAAATCATTTAACGTAATTTTCCACTAAATCATCAGTAAAACAGTTTTCTGTATTCAACATATTTCTTTGTGTTTTATAAATCATAACTTATTCCGCCATGATTTCACTGATATTTACTGATAACTCCGAGATAATTTTATCTCTTAACTATCCATTGTCCGTTTCCTGCTCGATAGGTCTACCTGAATGGCTTGTTCTTGTAATTCCTCTACGTCTTTGAAAAGAATATTGTTATAACCTTTTCCCCCCTGAAGAAAGTTTAGCCACCCAGGAAAAAACAGTTCCATTTTGAGTTGTCACAGATATTTTAATTCTGTAAATTATGAAGCATTTTTCTTTAGCTAATGAAATGTTCTGTGAAAACCATGAAGGGCTCGTTTACTTTAAAACCTTTGAAATAAACCTCATTAGGATATTACTGCAGGTCCTGAGATGAAATACAGGATATTATTATTATTATTATTATTATTATTATTATTATTATTATTATTATTATTATTATTATTATTATTATTATTATTCTGAACGATGATTGTCATATATTACACAGGCAAAACTGGACGAGAATTTAGAAATTTCCAGACCCTAAGAAAATTATTATTATTATTATTATTATTATTATTATTATTATTATTATTATTATTATTATTATTATTATTTTAAACAATAATTATCATATATTACACAGGCAGGAGTGGGTGAGAATTTAAAAAATGTTAACACCCTAAGAAAGTTATTATTATTATTATTATTATTATTATTATTATTATTATTATTATTATTATTATAGAATTTTAAAACTTTTCAGACCCTAAGGAAACTATTATTATTATTATTATTATTATTATTATTATTATTATTATTATTATTATTATTATTATTATTGTTGTTGTTGTATTTGAGATTTAATACTTTGCAAAGAACGTGTGCTGCTTGAGAAATAAACAAACGCACTTCCCACGGCGGGGAAAACAGCGATAATACAAATCATGAAGAATAATAAAGAGAATCCGCGATAAACTGACAGGAAAGAAAACGGAGGACCTGAGGAAGATAAGGAGAGAGGAAAGAGAGGAAGAGAACGGAACGAGGAACGTGAAGTACGGAGAGAGCATATGTGAGGTCACTCACCTCTCGCTTCTTCGACTGCTCTCACTCATTCTAGGTCACGACAATCGGATGTGTGAGCATCACTCTCTCTCTCTCTCTCTCTCTCTCTCTCTCTCTCTCTCTCTCTCTCTCTCTCTCTCCAACGTAATAAAATAGGGATCTAATGTCGCATCTTTGGAGCATCACCTCTCTCTCTCTCTCTTTCTCTCTCTTTCTCTCTCTCTCTCTCTCTCTCTCTCTCTCTAAGTAATAAAATAGGGGTCTAATGTCGCATCTTTGGAGCATCACCTCTCTCTCTCTCTCTCTCTCTCTCTCTCTCTCTCTCTCTCTCTCTCTCTCTCTCTAAGTAATAAAATAGAGGTCCAATATCGCATTTGTAGAGGAACACCACTTCTTTCTCTCTCTCTCTCTCTCTCACTCTCTCTCTCTCTCTCTCTCTCTCTCTCTCTCTCTCTCTCTCTCTCTAAAATAATGGGGTCCAAAATGCATCTTTAGAGCATCACCTCTCTCTCTCTCTCTCTCTCTCTCTCTCTCTCTCTCTCTCTGTCTCTCTCTCTCTCTCTCTCTCTCTCTCTCTCTGAGTAATAAAATAGAGGTCCAGTATCACATTTGTCTCTCTCTCACCTCTCTCTCTCTCTCTCTCTCTCTCTCTCTCTCTCTCTGAGTAATAAAATAGAGGTCCAGTATCACATTTGTAGAGGAACACCACCTCTCTCTCTCTCTCTCTCTCTCTTGGTAATGGAGTAGTTGTCCAAAATCACATCCTCAGAGCATCACCTCTCTCTCTCTCTCTCTCTCTCTCTCTCTCTCTCTCTCTCTCTCTCTCTCTAAGTAATAAAATAGAGGTCCAGTATTACATTTGTAGAGGAACACTACCTCTCTCTCTCTCTCTCTCTCTCTCTCTCTCTCTCTCTCTCTCTCTCTCTCTCTCTCTGTCTGTCTGTCTCCTGTAGTCTGTTTTGGTAAAAAGAAACTCTAAAGTCTTCTTTATCATTCGAAAAGAAAAACTAATTTGACCGTGGCAGCACTTTTTTGGGCAAGCGTAAGTGGAAGACATATTTCAACCAGGAAAAATGAATAGTGACGTGTGTTTGTGTCCGCCAGAGACTTTGGGGAGAAACTCCATTTAAGTGCAGGTATCGTGCGTTGTTAGAGAAAGCAATTTTGAAGTCTGGTATAAATGCACACATATATATTCAGTATTACACACACACACAGAAACACACACACAGTTTTATCTCTTACTGTAGTTTTATTTTATTTATATGTGTGTGGTGGATGTCTGTGTTTGAATGACAATTTAATTTTTTGTAAAGTTACCATTAAAAAAATATATTTAAAGTCACTTTTTTGCTTGAAACCGTCTGAGGCAATGTTTCCTCTCGTGAAAAATATATGGATATGAAATTCAAGAAAACATCTCTCTCTCTCTCTCTCTCTCTCTCTCTCTCTCTCTCTCTCTCTCTCTCTCCTCTCTCTCTCTCTCTCTCTCTCTCTCTTCCCTTCTTGCTATTAACGACCATCTACAATGGCTGCCAGACAACTCCCTCTTCCTCCACTCCCTCTCTCCCTCCCTCCCTATCTCTTCTGCACGCACACGTTTCCACAACTTCATCCTCCAAGTGTTACAAATCCTCGACCTCGCTCTTGAAGGATGATCCCCTTTTTAGTTTCCTTCGGTTGCTTTTGCTCCTCGGCCTTGAATCCTCTT
>NC_089776.1:12965417-12972917 GCF_040412425.1 Macrobrachium rosenbergii
TTTTTTTTTTTTTAGGAAGACCCTCGAGAGTGCAAGGGTGCACGAAAGTAAATATACTCTCTCTCTCTCTCTCTCTCTCTCTCTCTCTCTCTCTCTCTCTCTCTCTCTCTCTCTCTCTCTCTCTCTCTCTCTCACTTTTGACCACTATATTTTTCATATTCATATTTATATTCTTCCATTTTTCTTTGGGAGAATAAACATTTTTGGCTTAGCTTTCTTTACGGTGATATTTATGATCATCTTTGAATTCGAGATATTTGTCGTAAACAGTATTCAATGTAGAATATATTTAGATTGTATTTAAATTCACCCGACTTTTCCTATGAAATTCGTTGGTCTGTCAAAAAACCTTTTGTATTTCAGGTTTATAAAGAGATGATGCATTCTTTAGACTCTTGAAGACTCCCGGGAAGGGAATCATAATTTTTTTAAGTATAAATAAGGATTTGGAGGCTAGTGAAAAAAAAAAATTTGTTGATGGTGGAATTCCTAACCTGTAAACTCCGCAATGGGGTAGTACCGTCAGTGCACCTCACGCGGTGCGCTGTAGGCTTTACTTAAGGTTGGTCGCAGCGTCCCTTCGGCCCCTAGGAGCAACCCCTTTCATTTCTTTAACTGTACCTCCGTTCATATTCTTTTTCGTCTATGTTTCCTCCCTCTCCTAACTATTGTTTCATGAGTGCAACTGCGAGATTTCCCTCCTGTTACGCCTTTAAAACCTTTCTACTCCCAATTTCCCTTTCAGCGTGAATGGCCTCATAGGTCCCTGCGCTTGGCATTTGACCTAAATTTTATATCCCACTCAATTCCATTCATAATCCAAAAGTGAATGAAAATTACGAAAAATGGACAGTGATAATCTGGACACCACTGAGAGACCGATGTCCTATCGTCAAACATAAGAGTGGAAAATATTTGTGAACTTTGTAAGAATGAAATGAAGGCAGCTGTGTTATTTGTTCTCTCAAATTTTACCACTTTTTGTAGCTTCGAGGTAGGAAATCTAATAGATTATGCATAGTTCTGAATTTCTTGTCAAGTGCAGGTATGAGGATTAAATGTGTAATTTTGTTACTTATGGTATTTTCACGTAATTTTGTTATGTTGCGTTTTTTTATTGTTCAGATACAGGCATGTTTATGCGTTTTTCTTGAAAAAACTTAAACTTATAACCCAATTTTAAACTTAAACATAAATCCCAATTTCATACAAAAAAGTGAAAACTCTTATTTTCACTTTTTTGGATGAAATTGGATAAGTATAAGTAATATTTGTTTTAGAAGTAAGTTATGCCTTTAAAATCTTTATCGCTTTTGACTTTTATATTTCATTTTCCTTTCCAAGTGCGACGGGAGAATTTTGATCTTTCTCTCAAAAAAAAGGAGAGAGAGAGAGAGAGAGAGAGAGAGAGAGAGAGCAGATGGCGGCGAATAGCCTAAATAATGATAATTCTTATCCTGAGATGATTTTCGGACTTGTCAGAGCATAACGACCGGGCTTCTTTCATCACCATCATCATTATCATTATCATCCTTATATCAGCATCACCATTATCGTCATCATCATTATCATTACCATCGTCATCATTATTATCACCATCACCATCATCATCCTCCTCATCTTCGTCGTCATGACCATTATTATCATCAATCAATACCTCATCATCATCATAAACCATCATCATCAGTATTATCAATATTTTACCATTACCATCATCATGATCATCATCATCATCATCACCATCCTACTGTCATCATCATCATCATCATCATCATCACCACCATCAACATCAACACCATCCTATTGTCATCATCATCATCACCACCACCATCACCATCATAATCACCATCATCATCATCTTCATCATTATTATCATCATCATCATTCATCACCTCATCATCATTATGACAATCACATCATTATAATCATCATTATTATCATCATTGTTATCACCATCACCATCTTCATCACCAGCCCATGTTCGAAAATGAAGACTTGTCTTTCCTGAATCCTGAATCCTGAATCCTTAATCCTGTTGCCATCCTTCGGTCCACTGCCCCCTAAAGGATCTCATAAACTGATGGGTTTTAGGAGTCCCAGACAATTCATTGGCATATAAAATCTCTGACGTGATTCATGACCCCCTTTTTTTTTTTGTTTGAGTTTTGGGACATAGAGGGGACTTGAAAAAGGAACTTTAGAAGGGATCTTACAATATTTGTGATCAATTTGGGTCTTTCTGAATTTTTTTAAGTCGTTATGTTTATGAAGGGTGTGAGCGTTTGTTTGTGTATGTTGTTAATGTAGCCCACGAAATTTGGCTTCCAGAGGCATAATTTCTGGAAGACATCTAACAGATTATATATATATATATATATATATATATATATATATATATATATATATATATATATATATATATATATTTATATATATACACACACACACATATAATATATATATATATATATATATATATATATATAATATATATATATATATATATATATATATATATATATATATAAACTTATCACTTACACAATTGTTCTGTGCATTCATACAATTACTAACAGGACCTCATTGAATAAATAATTTCGCTAGATACCATCCAGTTTCAATGAGGTCCTGTTAGTAATATGTATGTATATATTATATATATATATATATATATATTATATATATATATATATATATATATACATACATAACATATTACTATGTATGTAACATGATAATAGTATCGATTTTGTAATAGTTTCAGGTTATTATTATTATTATTATTATTATTATTATTATTATTATTATTATTATTATTATTATTATTATTATTATTATCACAGCAACACGTACCCTTACTAAATTTCCTGGTCACAGTTCATCGATTATTATTATTATTATTATTATTATTATTATTATTATTATTATTATTATTATTATTATTATTATTATTAAAGCAACACGTACCCGTACCGAACCTCACGGTCACATTTCATCGGTCACTCGTCTCCCTTTTGGGAAATTATGGCCCGGAGATATTATGCGAACGAGAGCGTTCTGGTCGGATGGGCTGGAACGGACATCCAATTTTTAATCTACCGTAACACATCATTTGGCCCGGGGAATTTTTAGGAGTGTCCATCCGCTCCATTTCTCCTTCTCCAAAGTACCTCTCCTTAATTTCCGTCTCGGGAAAGGTACCAGAAGTGGTAGAAGAGGTAGCTAGTAGATTTTGTTAGTAAGAGAAGCTGCAAATGGCCAGAATGAATGTGATCATAGTTAGACTGATTAATTTCAGATTCAGGAAGTATTATAAATATTTCTTCCCACTAATTTCAAATTCAGGAAGTATTATAAACATTTGGTCCCATAATTTCATAATCAGGTAGTATTATAAACATGTTGTCCCCTTAATTTCAAATTCAGAAAGTGTTATAAACATTTTGTTCCACTGATTTCAAATTCAGGAAGTATTATACACATTTCGTCACTCCAGTTTCAAGGATTATAAACTTTTGGTCCCACTGATTTCAAATTCAGGAAGTATTATAAATATTTCATCCTACTAATTTCAAATTCAAGAAGTATTATAAAAATTTGGTCCCACTAATTTCAAAACCAGAAAGGATTATAAACATGTTGTCCCCTTAATTTCAAAATCTGGAAGTATTATAAACATTCCACCCCCTTAATATCAAATCAAATTTAGGAAATATTATAAACAGTTTTTCCCCTTATTTCAAGTTCAGGAAGTATTATAAACATTTCGTCGCACTAATTTTAAATTCAGGAAGTATTAAATTATAAATATTTAGTCACTTTGAAAAATAATAAAATAGCTACAACTAATGTAAATGAATTAGATTATGGCTAAACACACTAATTTCAAATTCAAGAAGTATTATAAAGATAATGTTACTGAAAATGTGTATGGCAAAAATGTTGAACTGGACCAAAGTACCTCTTCTTATTTTGAGTCTTAGGAAAAGCAGCAAAATCAGCAAGCACTGGAAATAGCAGGTAGTAGAAAAGCAGTAAGTGGTGAGAATTCATTTGATCATAGTTAAACCCACTAATTTCAGATTCAGGAAGCATTATAAGTATTTGTCCACTCTGAAATATTTAATAAATCAAGCTGCAAGTAGTGTAAATAAATCAGAACATAGTTAAAATTAAAATTCATGAAGCATTGTAAACATTTTGTCACTCAGAAATAATAAAAAAATTGCAAGTAGTTTAAATAAATTAGATTATGGTTAAAACCGCTAATTTCAAATTAAGGAAACAATATAAACATTTGGTTACTCTTGTGTATCGCCAGAAATGTTGATCTGAAAATCAGATATACTGTCAGTAAAGAAAATATAAGTTTGTATCGTACTGAATAAGCTAAATATACACTTAGGTATGAGATGGGTTTTCGATGCCAAAGAAGAAACTCGACCTTAAAATCTTTACGTCAATGTTCGCAGTGTTTATGTTCCATTGTTTTGGCCGTCCATAATAACTTGAACCTCAGAATTCCTCTTGAAATTCGTCCAAAATATAAATACCTTTATCCCTGACCCCGTGTACGATGACTTGGCTTAAAATGTACCGTGGAATTTCCTCTTTCGAAATTATCCACCCTTCGTGATAGGAAATCAGCAGCTACTTTGATAACGCACTTCTTGTGATTTGTGTGTGTGTGTGTAGAGAGAGAGAGAGAGAGAGAGAGAGAGAGAGAGAGAGAGAGAGAGAGAGAGAGACACCTTACCTTACAGGCCTTACAGTTCGTTCGGGTTGCCCCAGGTCCCTCAGTGTGAGGCACCTCTGATGCCTAGAGAGAGAGAAAGAGAGAGCTTTGAAAGAGAGAGAGAGAGACAGACAGACAGACAAACAGACAAAGCAAGAAGAGAGAGAGAGAGAGAGAGAGAGAGAGAGAGAGAGAGAGAGCGAGAGCGAGCGACCCTTTTCTCTTTCCTTTGTGAGGGAGACAACTTTAATTAATTTTCTTATAGTTTAAAAGTTAAACTTTTATACCTTTTTATTTTTCACGGATTTTGGTATGTGTGTGTGTGTCAGAGAGAGAGAGAGAGAGAGAGAGAGAGAGAGAGAGAGAGAGAGAGAGAAAAGTGTCTTTGTCCATCATTTCTCTACATGGTTCCTCAGAAGGATGTGGAAAGGAATCCTTTCCTTTTTTTTTTGTATTTCCTTATTATCCGTCGAATTTCTTAGGAAACATGAATACAGGATTCGTTCTTACAGAAGGATATTGGTGGTAATGGAAGAGAGAAGTACTTATTATGAATGGTTGATTTGTGTGAACAAATATTATCAGTACCTTTCATTCATTCTCATCACGGTTCGTCCACACAACAAATTTAGTGTCCAAGATGTTTCTCTCTCTCTCTCTCTCTCTCTGTCTTTTATCTAACGGTCATTAAAAGATAATTAGCTAAATTAAGCAACATTGGAAGATAAATTATGGATCTACGTAAGATAAACTGAGGAACGATGGAAGATAAATTAATCAGCTCTGGAAGATAAGTTGAGCAACTTTGGAAGATAAATTAAGCTACGTTTAAGGATAAACTGAGGAACGTTGTAAGCAAAATTAATCAGTGTTGGAAGATAAACTGGGCAACTTTGGAAGATAAATTAAACAACGTTTGAAGATAAATCGAGCAACGTTAGAAGACAAACTAAGAAACGTTGGAAGTTGAATTAAGCAACTTCGGAAGATAAATTAAGCAACGTTGGAGTCTAGGTTAGGCAATGTTGGAAGTTAAATTAAGCAACGCTGGAAGCTAAATTATGCAGTGATGGAAGACAAATTAAGCAACGTAAACGTTAAACTAAGCAACGTTGGAAGATGAATTAAGCAACGTTGGAAGGAGAGTTAAGCAGCCTTATAAGCTAAATTAAGCAACATTAGAAGAAAAGCTGAGCAACGTTGGAAGATGAATTAAGCAACGTTGGAAGAAAAATGAAGCAACGCTGGAAGCTCAATTAGGGTTGCTGATGCTCTCGGAACAGTGTTATTATTCGGCCGTGACCGGAAAGATAGCGTCATGATTCTGAAAGGTTGTGGATCCAACCTATCCTGGGACAATGAAAAAACTTCCCTTTTCTTCCTCACAAATCCAACTGTATCGATTCGTGAAATTGAAGCTCTCTAGAGCCACGTTCTCTGGAGGAAAGAGCTTTGATAGATACAAATAAATGAATATATAAATTAAAGAAAAATGCTGAATATAATCAAACATAGGTCGAAAAAACGTCTTGGAAAATTAACACAGTTCTGGAAAATTCTGAGTGATTATTTCAGTGACAATATGTCAATGAAACAATGTCTTCTTTGAATTATATTATGAAAAAGGAAGCGCCTTGTAGCACTGATATCAGACTAATTCCTTCATTTCATGTTCTTTTTTTGTGTTATATTATAACACAAAGAGTGTTAAAATTGTTTCTGTGTTGAAGTAACAATTCATTTCATACAGTGATATCATCAGACTGATTCTTTGTGTTATTTTACATAGGTGTTAAGTAACAATTTTTTCATGAGTATAAAGAATTTGTCTGTAATAAAGTAACAATTTATTTCATAAGTGTTAACAATTTGTGTTAAAGTAACAGTTCATTACATAAATTTTTTTGTCTGTGTTGAAGGAACAATTAATTTCATAAGTATAAACAATTTGTCTGTTAAAGTAACAATTTATTTCCTAAGTTTTAACAATTTGTCTGTGTTAAAGTAACAATTCATTTCATAAGTGTTAACAAATTTGTCTGTATTAAAGTAACAATACATTACATAAGTGTTAACAATTTGTCTGTGATAAAGTAACAATTCATTTCATAAGTGTTAACAATTTGCCTGTGTTAAAGTGACAATACATTACATAAGTGTTAACAACTGTGTTAACAAATTGTCTGTGTTAAAGTGACAATACATTGCGTCGTGCCTATGTATGGGTTATTTCGTATACATCCGTATAGAACAGTTACTTTTGTAAGTTTGGCTTAATCGTTGATTTAATGCATTATGTATAAGTATATTTACAAAAAAAGATAACACGGTTTTTTTTCAGTTACAGTTTCTCCTTGAATTAGAGGTGAAACTTTCATTAGCTTTTGTTCGATACCCTCCTTTTTCTGGGAAGATCTGTGAACTCTCGCTAATGCTGCCTTTAAACAATAATCTCGGCCGTTATTCCTGTCGTTATTGAAGAAGGGCAACCCTTCACCCCATAACGGTAAAGAGGAAACGTTACTGACGCAGATTACAAGTAATCCGTGAAAATCCTGTTTCGAGATTTTAGGGGATTTTGAGGGGGAGTGTCGGAGGTAAGAGCTGGCCCGGTCAGGCAGTATATATCAAAGTGCCCCGACCTGTTATTGTGACGTTTATCTCTCTCTCTCTCTCTCTCTCTCTCTCTCTCTCTCTCTCTCTCTCTCTCTCTCTGTTTTCACTCTGAAGTACTGAATGGCTGAAAGTTCCCCAGTGTTAGGCTT
>NC_089776.1:12980417-12992917 GCF_040412425.1 Macrobrachium rosenbergii
ATGGAATAATTAAAAGTCCGTACCTTACAATTTACCCCATTTTTGGGAAATCGCTGACTTTTATTTTTGTGGTCGGGATTAATAAGATACGTTGCTAATTGCAAGTTGTCAGTTTTCGATTATCATACAGAAAGAAAAAAGTTAACTTCGACTTTTAATGATACATGTTAGTCACTGAGACAGCAAGAAATTCATTATTTACGCGCGATTTGGTATACACCGTACAGGCGGACTTGATCTGCCCTCGGTGAATCTTTGTAACTAACTAAAAGCTGCTGCTTAACGGTGTACATTTATATGGGAAGATATCATGCTCAGTTGCGCTCCTCTTTGTTCAATACGCATGCGCTAAATGGGACACTTCGAAATTATATTTGATGCTGAATTAACTCTAGGCAAAAGGCTGCGTTGCAAATCAAAATTAGATCTGAGAACTTTTACTCTCACGATATTTTAATCATTTGTGATTTCTTGCGCAAAAATGAGAAGAAATCTTGAGCATTAATTCCTTCCTCGGGAGCTAATTGGCGTCAGTCATCTTACCTTTTAAAGGCACCACGGACCTTCCTACTTACCCGTCTTGCTTGGCAACAGCAAGGTGTAGAAGTCGTGAAAGCAAGAGCTGGGTGTTTCGAATATTCATTTTTGTTCATTCTCTTTTTAAATCTTAGAAGTATTTCATTCCTTTTCTTTCTTTGTATTCTTCTGTGTCTGGCAATGTTTTTTTTTTTTTTTCAAGAACCTGACGCAAAACTATTTAATTCTTTTTCTTCATTTATGTTCCTCTGAATCTGGAAATTTTATTTTTCAAGAACCTGACTCAGAACTATTTAATTCTTTTTCTTTCTTTGTATTCCTCTGTATCGGTCAATGTCCATTTTCAAGAACCTGGCTCAGAACTGTTTAACTTTTTTTATTCCTCTGAATCTGGCAGTTTTGTTTTTCAAGAACCTGACCTGTCTCCAAGAGGTTGTTCTGGAACTTGTCTCCTGATTTTAAGCTATTTTTTTGGCTTCCCATTATTTAGGAAAGTTCAAACCATTTGCTCTTTTTTTTTTGTATTCCTCTGTAATGGGGAATGTTTAAAAAAATTTTTTTAAAAGAACTTTGCCTGTCATGAAAAATTTGTTCTTGAACATGTCCCCTGCTTTTGAATTATATGGGAGAAAGTTTAAAACATTTCCCTCAGCATTTTTTTTTCAGACAGGCTGATATTAACAAGTAAAAAAGTGCGCCGAAGTGTCTTCGGCGCAATCGAGTTTTCTGTACAGCCGCTACAGCGTAAAATCAAGGCCACAGAAAATAAATCAATCTTTCGGTGGTCTCGGTATAATGCTGTGTGAGCCGCGGCCCATGAAACTTTAACCATGGGCCGGTGGTGGCCAATCCTATACCGTTGCCAGAAGCACGATTATGGCTAACTTTCACCTTAAATAATATAAAAACTACTGAGGCTAGAGGGCTGCAATTTGGTTTGTTTGATGATTGGAGGGTGGATGATCAGTATACCAAATTTGAAGCCCTTTAGCCTCTGTAGTTTTTAAGACCTGAGTGCGGACAGAAAAGGTGCGGACGGGCAGACAAAGCCGGCACAATAGTTTTCTTTTACAGAAAACTAAAAACTATTAAAATCCTCCCTTGGTGTAACTCAAAAGGCTAAAATAACAGATTTTCACGAAATACATAATGACCAAATTTTAGGAAGTATTCAGACCTCCTCTCCAGTCTTGTCTCTTCGAGCCAGACTGAAGATATTTTGGGAAGGACCCCTCATATCTAAACAGAGATCGTGACGACAGCGTAAGAGACGTTGCCCGTAAATTTGGTCAACATGGGACAAAGTAAGAGAGTTTCTTATTTCATAAGCAGGCGGGGCTTGTTGTGTTGTGTTCACCTGAACTCGCTGACAAAGAAAAGCAGGTGTCCCAAATTCGATTTATTGCGCCCACGGGTGGATCCGGACAAAGTGAGAGAGAGAGAGAGAGAGAGAGAGAGAGAGAGAGAGAGAGAGAGAGAGAGAGAGAGAGAGAGAGAGAGAGAGGTATCCTGTGGGATTTACGAGAGAGACAGGGTAGACAGAGTTACGGGAACTGAAAGTGAATTGCATTTATTATTATTACTATTATTATTATTATTATTATTATTATTATTATTATTATTATTATTATTATTATTATTATTATTAAAAAATACTCATTGTAGTATGAGTCTTGAAATAAAGAAGCAAATCCACAGTTATGCATAGTTACCCATAGAAAACTGTGGATTGGTTTCTCCTTTATTATTATTATTATTATTATTATTATTATTATTATTATTATTATTATTATTATTATTATTATTATTATTATTATTATTATTATTATTATTATTATAATCTCATCTTAGGAGAATCGAGCAGCTTTCGAAAGCTCTCGTTTCATACATATTTTTGATGTATATGCACACTGACGTCAATATCGATTTCTTCACCGGAGTCATTATTATTATTATTATTATTATTATTATTATTATTATTATTATCATTATTATTATTATTATTATTGTAATAATATTATTATTGCGGGTTGAATGAAGCACTTACTAGATTTAAACAGAAGCAGTTAAGTTAAACGTATCCTAATTTTAGTAATGCCGCAGTTATCACTATTACGGGAAACTAGGAAATATTTCAATCTCTTATAATAATGTTTCTGGAGAACTTTAATTTACATATATCAGTTCATTTCATATATCAGTTCATAATTCATATTTCACATGTCAATTCATTTAATTATTTTTTTAGATATTTAGAACAATTTACCATCTTTTTCCCAAGACTTTTTTAATACCAATCAATAAATAAATGAAAAATGAATAGAGAAATACGTTGATCAATATAATAAGAATCATCAGAAATATAAATGCCGTACTGTCCTTTTAACTTCATTTTAAAATTCATAAATATTCACTTTAAAAGGTACAGCAGATAATAGCATCTCTTATACATGGATACAACGCTGAATGATACTATTATCACGGGAGATACAATTACCATCGGGTTATTGCATCATTACTGATGATACTTTGGTTAGAACATTCTAGGAAATTGGTAATTAAGTGTCAGTATCACGAGATTCCGAAACAGGTGCGGAAGGACCTATTTTGCCCATTGGACTTTCACTGACGGTGAGGAAACCGTGGGGGAGGAGGAGGAGGAGGACAGAGGACGCCACAACACCCCCCCTACCCCCTCCCCATCCCTCCCCCTCTCCCACCCCTCCCGAAAGTTAGACATGTATCCCTGTCGTGTGTCTTTCCATTTGAGAATTTGGACCACTCTGCTCGTGTTGCGTAAAATAGTTGGTTTGTGTACGTTCTTGTAGTCAGGTTACCTTGGAGAACCACTCAAATCCTGTCAGGGCTCTCTCTCTCTCTCTCTCTCTCTCTCATTTTTTAAGAAAGTAATTCGTTAACTTAAATAATACGCATCCCTGAGGATAGCTCTCATAGCCATCTGCTAAATACATTCCTTTGACTCGAGTGCCCCCGAGTTCAGTGAATGGCGAAGACAACTTCTTCTTCTTCTTCTTCTTCTTCTTCTTCTTCTTCTTCTTCTTCTTCTTCTTCTTCTTCTTCTTCTTCTTCTTCTAAATCGAACGTTGCTTTCGCCACTCTGCCTTTGTTATGACTTGGAACTTCAGTTTTTCATCTTTTCTCCCGAGTGAAAGTCATCGTGTTTTGTATACTTTTGGCCACTGGTCACGGTGATGTTAAAACAATTTCTTTTCTGTGATCGGAATGTGCTGACTCCCTCAGCTGTTGTTAATGAGATATTCAGTGTTTTTTATCGTCGCCCTGTTTTGTCACTTGTTGGTCACTGCATATTTGTCAAGTGTTTGTCTTTCTCTTGAATTTGTCATCGGTTGACTTGGCTATTTATTGTCCTCCATAGGGGGCAGTGCCATCAGTGCACCGCACGCGGTGTACTGTAGGCATTGCTTGGTTCTTTGCGGCGTCCCCTCGGCCCTTAGCTGAAACCCTTTTCATTCCTTTTACTGTACATCCGTTCATATTACTTTTCACTTTCTCCTAACAATTGTTTCAGTGGGTAACTGGGAAATTTTCCTCCTGTTACACCTTTCAAACCTTTTTACTCTCAATTTCCGTCTCAGCGCTGAGTGACCTCATTGGTCCAAGCACCTGGCTTCTGGCCTACATTTCATAATCCATATTCCACTATCTTTTGTCACATTCTCTTAAGCCACAATTCAGCTTTGTCTTTACGTGTATCTTCGTTAGTATTCGGGCCCGATATACGCTCTCGCATTCCTTTTCTCCTTCGATAAAAGCTTTGTCGCATCCTACAAAGAAGGGCTGGGCTGATCCCCAGCAACCTCGAGAGATAAGCCGTGTCAAGTGTGGTCAGACAGCTCGCTCTCCGAAATAAGACAGGGCAGTATCTCACTCTCTATCTCACCCATATATCCTATCGTCCTTCCCTTACCCCTACCCCCATCCCTTCACTCTCTATGCATCTTCAGAGCATCTGTAACCCCCCCACTCCCCAATTCCTTTATCGAGGAATCATCTGCACCTACATCTCGTGTCCCTGACACCACTTTTCCCATCCACTCATTCAGCTGTTTCTCTGTGAGGTTCCCCCCCACCTTTCATCCTTCCCAAAACAGGGTTGTTTGTGTTGGGGGTTGTGGGGTTTGGTAGGGGGCGGGGTTTGCGTTGAGGGCAAAGTGCATCCGGGTCAGCAGATGTTGCTAAGACATGGCGATCCAACCAGATGCTTCATTAAACACGTGTTTCGTTAGGCAGATGTTCTCCCAATTGCGCTCGGTTGAATGTCCACCTTCCCTCAAAAGGTGGACTTCTCTCATTTCCAATGACCTCCTTCATGAGGACTAGATCTAATGAGGATGAGGATGAAGGAAAGGAGGATGTCCAGATCGGAAGGGCGGGCGGGCAGGTAGGGTAGAGGGGAGAGGGGAGGGGTTGGGGAAGAGGACCCACGAATCTTTCTGGGGGTCCAAATGAGGCAAAGAAAGTTTCAGCTTTGAGAGGGATTTTAAACACAGGTGTGTGTACCAAATATTGAAATGGAAGTGGGGTACTGTTGGGGAAAGTGACTCTCTCCTCGTGAGAGAGAGAGAGAGAGAGAGAGAGAGAGAGAGAGAGAGAGAGAGAGAGAGAGAGAGAATTTCCCTCATTCATGATCACCCCAACTTGAATATATTGTTTAAATTCTAACTGAAAGCAGTGATTGTGAGGTTTCTTTAACAGTCATGTGTGTGCAAATGTGCATATATATTAATGTATGTATATCTGTATATATGTATGTATATATATATACACACACACACACACACATATATATATATATATATATATATATATATATATATATATATATATATATATATATTTAGAATAATTCTTTTATATTTACTTTACGTTAAGGTTAGAAACAAAATATTTGTTATCTAGTGGCTAAACGGAAGCCATCTTGACATTTGTATTTCGGCTGATTGTCGGATTGACATAAATGAATACTGAAATCACTGGCTTCTTATTCTAAGAGTTAACCAAGGCCATTTTGAGATTTTGATGCTCTGGATGCTGAAATGAGTGTTACCTCATACTGGACCTTAGCATTTTCGGAGGCAGTCCGTAGGCAAGTTGTGTTCTGAAAAAAAGTTCGGTAATATTATTAGACTGGAATGTAAGCTTTGGGTACGGCTTCTCTCTCTCTCTCTCTCTCTCTCTCTCTCTCTCTCTCTCTCTCTCTCTCTCTCTCTCTCTCCACGGTTTAAACGTTTTCGTGTTTAAGGAAGAGAGCAAAGCACCTTGCCTCCCAGGTTCTCTCTCTCTCTCTCTCTCTCTCTCTCTCTCTCTCTCTCTCTCTCTACGAAGGGACACCGAAGGCAAACTGTGTTCTGACGAAAGTCCAGCAGTTATTAACCTTGAATGTAAACATTGGGTACGATTCTCTCTCTCTCTCTCTCTCTCTCTCTCTCTCTCTCTCTCTCTCTCTCTCTCTCTCCCCGTTTCTCGATTTGCCCATCTGACAAAGTTGACCTCTTTCGTCTGCGTCAGGAGATGCCGTGATACTGTTTGTTCACTTCAGCGTTTATCACCTTTGCCTCCGGGAGCCTCAGACGAGAAGCCATTACGTAATTTGCAGTTTTGTCTTTTTCCGTAGTTTTTTTATTTTTTTTTTCTCCATGGAAGGAAGTTTTTTCTCCATGGGAGGAAGTTTTTTCTCCATGGGAGGAAGTTTTTTTCTCCACGGAGGAAGTTTTCATTGTCCATGGAAGTTTTTTCTCCATGGGGGAATTTTTCTCCTTGGGAGGTAGTTTTTCTCCATGGGAGGAAATTTTTTATTCCATAGAAGGGAGTTTTTTCTCCATGAGAAGTTTTTTCTCTATGGGAGGAAGTTTTTTCTACATGGAAGTTTTTTCTCTATGAGAGGAAGTTTTTTCTGCATGGAAGGAAGTTTTTCTCCATGGGAGAAAATTTGTTCTCCATGGGAGGAAGTTTTTTTTTTACTCCATGGGAGGGAATTTTTTTACTCCATGGGAGGGAGTTTGTTTTGAGGAAAAACTGCCTGACATTGTTCACTCTCTTTTTTTTGTTTTGTTTTGGTAAAGAGTCTGTTTTGAAGAAGGAAAAATGAGAATTAGAGGAAGCGAGAAAAGGAACACACAAGGTATTTGTTAAGAAATTTGAAATAATTATATTTTTGGCTCCTAACAAGTCTCTTTTTAAATATACTGAAGAATTGTTTTCTTCATGTAGAAATTTTTGTTTTGCTTATGATAGATATAAACACTCCACACATGTTTTTATATGTATGTGTGTGTGTTGATATATATATATATATATATATATATATATATATATATATATATATATATATATATATATATATATATATATATATATATATATATATATATCGCTCCATCATTACAAGACTGTCGTAACTCAAAAATTTGAAGTTTTGAGTTACATAGCTCATAAGATTGCCCATTTAATTCTGCGTCTTTTGGTAATAAAGTCGTAAGTCTAAGTGCATTTCTGAGAGATGGCGCTGGGAAGATTTTAAGTCTAAATCAAAGTCTCGGTGCAGTTATAGGACTTTGAAACTTTAAAACGCTTCTCCTGAAAAATCAAGATTTTGGAGTTACGACAGTCTTGTAATATATATATATATATATATATATATATATATATATATATATATATATATATATATATATATATATATATATATATATATATATATATATTATATCGACAGCAGTAACACTCGATATATCGCTGGTCGTTTGATCAACGAATTCAAACAACTTTGGGTCTGGTCACTATTCGGATGGGTAACCAACTAGAGAGACCAGATACCGTCGGCACTTAAACCAGGTGTAGTGAAACTGGTTTTATTGAACGTTATATCGCCTAAGTGTGTGTACGTGTGTGCACGCGTTCTTGTTAGTTGATAATCTGTATGTGTGTTTCCAAGAAATATGAAATGTGACAAGTGCAATATTCATAAATGCATTGAAATGTATCGAAATGTGTTGATAAATGTATTAAAAAGTAGTTTTTTTAATATTGAGTCACGAATATTCAAAATCATTTAGAATGTGACATGTTATTGTAGTGGCTGCTTCTTAGTGGAACCTGTTATGCGTCCATTTTAACTTTGTATTTTCATACTTTGATTTCCTAGATGAAGTACAGTAAATGTAATGTCATTGGCAAGAATCCACCTGTTATTGTCCGTAAGGGGCAAGGTTATTGAAATATGGCATTTGTAATCCGTAGACTTTTTAAAAGTGTTTTCCTGTGTGGTTTAGCCTATTTGAGATTTTTCTGTTCTTGAAAAATTCGTCAACAGCGAGCTTCTATTAGTATATCATATATATTCAGAGTAATGATGTAAATATTTTTTATATTTTATATTGATATATCATATATTTACGGAAACTGTATTTTTCATATTTTCCATAAATACATCAATATTTATGATAATTATATTAATATTTTTTTCTATATTTTGTTAATATATCATACCTATTTATGATAACTATATACATATTTTTATGTTTTCAGGTAAATATATCATATATATTTATGGTAACTATATACATATTAGATTTTATATAAGTATATCATGCATACTTATGGTAATTATATATATATTTTTTTATATTTTCAGGTAAATAATAGAAAGCTGTCCTTTCCGACTTTTGGTGAGTAGACTGCATACTATAAGTGTTGCTGTGATTAGATTTTCCTTGTTGATCATTTTGATATTGTTGTTGTAACGCTGTTGTGTATTCATGTAGTCTGATGTTCTGCGTGGTTGCGTTCTGGGATCCGTGTTTTGTGGCGTTTGTTGTTTTAAGTTTTGACGAATGACATCATTGATGTTCTTGGATATAAGATAGCATTGTATGTCTAGAATATATATTCACAGTTTTTGCACCTTCCCTATGGTATAATAAGGTTGTTCAAATATTACTAACAGATAAGTATACCTTAGTTTAACCAGACCGCTGAGCTGATTAACAACTCTCCTAGGGCTGGCCTGAAGGATTAGATTTATTTTACGTGGCTAAGAACCAATTGGTTACCCAGCAACGGGTCCTACAGCTTATTGTGGAATCGGAACCACATTATAGCGAGAGATGAATTTCTATCGCCAGAAATAAATTCCTCTAATTCTTCATTGGCCGGTCGGAGAATCGAACGCGGAGCCCGCAGAGTATAGCTGAGAACGGTACCCACCCATAAAATGAGGAACTTACTAACAGATAAAAGTCGTTTTCGAGTCAGCCTTTTCGGAACAAAGAATTCTGTTTTGCAGTTGCAGTGCATTGCTACCCTGAAGCCATTCCCCTTGTGTTTTATTATTTACTTACATGTTTATCTATTTATCTGTTAATGTGGTAATGTCTTTCTTTTCTAATAGCTGATCTCTTCTTTCTGTAATTCCTATCACCCCTCTGTTAATTGCTATCAAATGAACAAAGTAAATTTTGGAAACTTGACTTTCAAAATGGCCCTTGGGTTTGTTTCATATGGATAGGGTTCACCTGCATCATAATAATTAATAATAATAATAATAATAATAATAATAATAATAATAATAATAATAATAATAATAATAGTAATAGTAGTAGTAGTAGTAGTAGTAGTAGTAGTAGTAGTAGTAGGATACACATTGAATAATAATAATAATAATAATAATAATAATAATAATAATAGTAGTAGTTTTCAGTAGTAGTAGTAGTAGTAGTAGTGTTCATTGAATAATAATAATAATAATTCCTAATAATAATAATAATAATAATAATAATAATAATAATCCGCATTAAATTTCAGGGGTTGATTACTAAACTCTCAAAGTAAATTAAGTATATCTTTAATTAAAAACCTTTCGCCAAAGCTTTCTTTTTTAAATTTAACAGTTTTGATTATTATTCGTGTTCAGAGTTCACATGTGGCAAAGTAATTCCCGAAGCATTAGGAACACGCACTCGTTTTTATTCTTGCTTTTCATTAAATTTCAGTATGTTCTTTTCATCATTCCCTCTAAAAATGATTGGTTCTTAAAATTAGAACTTTTATATTAACCCGAGGTTTAACCTCCTTTGTGATGTGATGTCCTTGGATATAATTCATATAGAACAGGTTGCCTTACCAAATATAAATATATATATATATATATATATATATATATATATATATATAATATATATAAAAATGTAAAAAGCACGTTAAAAATAAAAGAATATATATATATATATATATATATATATATATATATATATATATATATATATATTTAATGATGTTGAATAATGAACTGTGTGTTTATCATTATTAAATATTTCGTAATGCTCAAAGTTTGAAAGGTATTTGTGTTTTTTATATAGTTTTAACATGCATATTATGCGTAACACACACACACACACACACACACATATATATATTAAATATATATATATATATATATTATATATATATATACTAACATGTATATTAAATAATTTCCCAGTAGTAAAATTCTGGTTCCATAAATCATATTTTAAGTCACTATAAAATCAGATTTAGGAAAGTAGTAAGTTTAACACCTGGGAAACTCGTAAATATGAACAGAAATACTATTTGAATTATTCTTACTAAGAGAACGCTATATTTCAGATTCATGTTTACCATTAAGATCTTTCATCAAATCTAGTACTTATCGTAGGAGGCATTAACGTAAACTTGACTATATGCAATAAAATCTATAGTAGTTACTCCGAAAATTCAACGGTCTTTTTCCATTTTCCTTATCAATGATGAATCAAAGAAAACGGGAATCTCACAGACTAAAGAAAACCTAGCTGCTACCTTTGTTTCAGCTTATCAGCTTTTATGTCAACATCGAATTCTTCACAAATAGTAATGGCTTTATAAATTGAGTTATATTTGCAAAATACAGAGTTTATTAGTACAAAAACTCTAATATTCATCATTTTCATAAATGCATCGGAGGTTAGAATTGAATGAACAAATAAATTTGTTTGATTTTTATGACGAAAGTTTGATTGAGTGTTAACATCTTCCGGTAACGTATTATATGAATAATTTATATGAAAATGTGAATATTGATTGAACGCGGAATAGGTAAAGGCAGGGAAGAAAAAAAATGAATGTGAAATTAACTATGCCAAAATAATACATAATATTAATATATTTATGCAAATGATTTCGTCTTGTGATTAGATTTAGTGTGTTCTAAAGGACTTTTCCAAGAAAATTCTTTAATCAGATGGGATGTCCTTGTAACTTTTCGTTTATTAAATTACCTTTCCTTCCTTACCTCGACTCATATCAGCAGGGAACTGGAGGTATGAGAATTATGAATGTGTTTCTGTGTGTTGAATAATAGGTTATGTGTGTATCATTGGTAATTACACTGTAATGTTCAAATTCTGACAAAGGGTTTGCCACTAAACAGTTTGCATCTATGAAAAATATTAGAGTGTGTGTGTATTCATATATATACACATATATATACATATTTTATATATATGTAATATATAGATAGATAGATAGGAAACAATATATCTTAATATGAAAAGAATGCAGCATTACAGTTAAACATACCATCTTAAACTAGAGAATACTTATCGGGGGTCGTACTGTAAAATTATAAAAAAAAATAAAAAACAAATGATGCCAACTTATGTTGCGTTTATAATTCAGTGACTTTTCATCAGTTTACATTAGTTGCAGTAGATGGAAACTTTATAATTGCTAGTCTTGGCAAAATCTGAATTAGAAAAATCATAAGAAAGATGGGGGAAAATCAGTGGCCAAAATATAGGTTGAGAAAATTTCGTGAAACCAGTTTTAAGCCAGCACGGCTTATGCCCCTGGCCAGCCCATAAACTCTTCCAATAGAAAAACCAGCCCAGCACGTAAAAAGAGATACAAAGGCAGAGAATGAACAATGTAAGAGATATGACAGAGATAAACAAACAGGATATAATGAAAATATGCAGTGAGACTCGTGTAAATCTGTTTAACAACAAAGAAGTTGCCCCAGTTTGCATTTTTGAAGTTCCAACGATCCAAGCTCGTGGCTTGGTATATCATTCTATAATTTGGTGATACCTGGGGGCGAAACTTCCAAAAAACTGTGGTATTAAACCACATTAAACTGAAAATTAACCTTTTTCTATAGGTGTGTTCACCAGTTGTGAGTGATTGCAATTATAATGTATTTTATCTGCTATGTAAATTTTTGGGTTATGGAAAACTGATGAAATAAATTTATAGTAAAGGAAAAATGCCAGTGTATGAATTTTTTTTTCACAAAGATCACAAAAGATCATAATTTCCTTTATTGCAGTAATAGTTCACCAAATTTATATATTCCACCTTAAATTACGCCATCTTCTATTCCTTTGGGCAACTCTTTCAAGCTTAACATTGCACATGACAAGCAAAATTTGTTTCGGCGTTCACGTCTCTCTCACCATTCAGGAAAAATGATCTTATTGATCGCGTTGCCTAGAAAACATACGTGAAATCAACTAACAGTGACAAGCATGCGCATAATCTCTGTGGATGTGTGGTGGTTGGATACCCCTGGCCACAAACAGATCAATAAATACCGGTTTCGCAGGCATTACCCATGTCTCAAGTCAACTGTGCCGTTTTTTTTGCCAGTTAATAACTGCTCCAGGCAGAGAGCTGTGAGCGTCAGTATAGCACAGTACACTGGCACGCGAGACGTATCCAGTTCGTCGGGAAGAAGCCTCTTGAAGAGGTTTGCGAGGGGATAAGACCAAGTCTGGAAAGTACTCAGCCTAGGCGCTATAGCAGAGAGTGAAAATTCACTGGATGATGGCAGTAACGGTTCCTGTTATCGTTAAACTTATTGCGATTGTAGGTTTATGCCCCATGGCTTGGGCCTTAGTTCAAGAAGGGGTCTTATGGCGTTTCTT
>NC_089776.1:12997917-13002917 GCF_040412425.1 Macrobrachium rosenbergii
TCAGTTGATTAAACTTCAAGGTACACTTGCTTTAGCTGTTAATCAGCTCAGTGGTCTGGTAAAACTAAGGTATACTTAACTTAACTTTTCAGCAGCCAATTCCATTAACGCAGGAGCTCTTCTGGAAGAGAGAGAGAGAGAGAGAGAGAGAGAGAGAGAGAGAGAGAGAGAGAGAGAGAGAGAGAAAGAGAGAGAGAGAAAATAATTAAGAAGTAGTGGAGGAAGAAAGCTCAGAAAAGTGGAAGGCGACGTTTATTTGCGTCAGTTAAATTTGGCAGATTTGTGGGTGGTAAATATGTTAATGGTCATTCACGCCATTATTACTAACAGTCCGTGATTAAACGCTATTCTGCAAAACCTCTTATAATCATTCAGGTACTGCGAGATTTTTTTTTTTTTTTAAATTGGTCCTTTGTTGATACCTCTGTGCTTGTTGGCATTCAGGTTTAGCTTATTTAATTTGTGTAATTGCACTCTTCAACTATCATGCCACTTTTGCAGTGCGTCGGTGGCACCTTTAATTCCAAGTGCCATTATTAGAAATGTCTAATAGTGTGCCTGATTTGATTCCTATACTATGTCGCGTGTGGCTGGGTCTAGTAGGCATGACACTTTGCAGTCTCACAAATACTTTAAGGGTGTCTCGAACTCAAAGATCAGCAGCTTTGCTGAATCTATACTATCTACTACTTGCCTATGAAATTCTCTCCTCGTCAGTATTGAAGACTTGCCTATGAAAGTCTCTCCTCGTCAGTATTGAAGATCAAAACCATATCAACACAATTTCGAACCAAGGAAAAGAGTCTGAATTGTTTAGGAAATTGTCATTTTCCCTACCTAGCGACTAGCCCATCGAAATTATTTGGAAAATATTCTGCAATTAGTGGCTCTTTACACGTTATCTTCTAGTTCCTCATTGGACGGGTTGGTATCGTTCTCGGCTAGCACTCTGCTGGGCCCGCGTTCGATTCTCCGACCGTCCAATGAAAAGTTAAAGAAATTTATTTCTGGTGATAGAAATTCATTTCTCGTTATAATGTGGTTCGGATTCCACAAAAAGCTGTAGGTCCCGTTGCTGGGTAACCAATTGGTTCTTAGCCACGTAAAATAAATCTAATCCTTCGGGCCAGCCCTAGGAGAGCTGTTAATCAGCTCAGTGGTCTGGTTAAACTAAGGTATACTTAACTTACACGGTATCTTGACGATGCGGCACGAGACACTTGAGTAAGCGGGCCCGTTAAACTTTACTGGTTTTAGTTTTCTGTAAATAAAACTATTGTGCCGGCTTTGCCTGTCCGTCCGCACTTTTTTCTGTCCGCACTTTTTCTCCTCGCCCTCCGATCTTAAAAACTACTGAGGCTTGAGGGCTACAAATTGGCATGTTGATCATCCACCCTCCAATCATCAAACGTACCAAATTGCAGCCCTCTAGTCTCAGTAGTTTCTATTTAAGGTTAAAGTTAGCCGTAATCGTGCTTCTGGCAACGATATAGGACAGGCCACCACCTGGCCGTGGTTAAAATTTCATGGGCCGCGGCTCATACCAAGACCACCGAAAGATAGATCTATTTTCGGTGGCCTTGTATACCCTGTAGCGGCTGTACAGTAAACTCGATTGCGCCGAAGAAACTTCGACGCATATTATACATGTTTCGTTACTGACATCAGTATAAGACTAAATTGTCCAAGATTAAGGTGAAGGAAATACGACTGAAATTTGAATCTCTTTAGCCTTGATATTAAACATTGAATGTTGGCTGAAAATCACTGATCTTTATGCACTAACTCAGTCGTTTGAAATACCTCGTGTTGGGATTAAGATTTTGGAAAAGATTTATTTGGTTTTGACAATTTATACTCAAAGACTAATAATTTCCACGCGGAGATATCTGTAATGAGCAGATGCTGAAATTAAGATTATGAAAAACATTTCCTTGCATCTGACAATTCAAACATACAAGATCTAATGCATTCAAGTCAAGCCAGCATCAATGTGCAGTCGTTCTGCATGACACCCGTATTCAAACTCGAGCGCATTCATAAACTCTTTGCTTGGCAGTCAGGAACGTAACAAGCGCAGTGTGAGTCAAGCATACACACAGCGACTTGTAATCTGAACTCCTGTGAACCCGGGTATACGGGGTATTTGCCGATAAATGTATGCGCCGTAGCATGGTGTTATGCCAGGCTTTTATTTATATCGGTGCTGCCCTCTTGCCAGAGCGTTGGGGGTCCTACGTGCGTATTGCCTGGTGTCCCCCGTCTCCGTTCTTTGAGATTCACTACCCAGGAACGGCTGTGTGTGTGTGTGTGTTTGTGTGTGTGTGTGTGTGTGTGTGTATAGGGTGCTGATGAGGCTAATCGCCATGCACACAAATTGCCAAAATGCTCATTCGTTTTGTCTGGACGTTCCTCTCCTGCCTCTTGTTTTCATATGAGCTTCCTTTTTTTAAAATGAAAGCCAGTGGACTGGGTTGTTCCCATATCTAGCTCGGTCCTGAAGAAAGGAAGGAAGGATGGAAATGTAGAAGAAGAAGAAGAAGAAGAAGAAAGTGAATCCTATCACTGTCAGAAACTTAGATAAGGATGTGTATAGCATTATTATTATTATTATTATTATTATTATTATTATTATTATTATTATTCAGGAGATGAAACCTATTCGTAAGGAACAAGCCTACAGGGGCCATTGATTTGGAATTCGAGCTTGCAAAAGTTTATTAGAAAGAAGTTACAGAAAACAGTAGGAAATAACAGAAAGAAGGGACGAGTTATTAAAAAAAAAAAAACGGAAAAGGGGAAGAGATAAAAATTTCGGTCGCTGACAAAGGAGGAATGACAAAGTCTTCAGTCATGTAGTCATGCAGACATACTTTTTAAACCCTTAACATGAAGAGGGAGAATTTAAGTACCAAGAAATGTTCCGAGAGGTCTAGACAGGTGGTCACAGATTTTAAAAATCTAGATCTAAACAAATTATGCCCCGCTGATTTCCTAAGAGTTTAGGTGTTACGTGGTCGGCTGCCTGAGAGTAGAAACATTGTAGAAAATGGTAGTACTTTTCTTAGTACGGAAAATTCGTGGCACGTGAAGCACTCGTTTTTTTTTTTTTTTTTGCCATTAAGCTATTTCGTGGAAAAAACACTCTTCGTGTTTTTGTGATGTTTATAACAAAGCGTACTAACTTCTACAGTAAATATTGTTAATACAGCTCTTGATAATCCGTTTATTCGATCAAATTTCAACAGTTAAACTTACCAGTTAATTGTAGTCTTACAAGTTCCCTCGCGTATATTTTAAGATGTTGTACACCATTACTCCTTATGTAAGCTAGGGCCATATCCACACGCTATCTATCTATCTATCTATCTATCTATCTATCTATCTATCTATTTATTTATTTATACACTCGGTACTTCTGGAATAGTCTTGACTTCAGAAGATAACAAGACGATTTTCTGGGCTTCAAATGAGTTTCTCGGAGATGTGAGAAATAAGCCCTTGTACTCGTAAGACAGCCCTTGAAGAAGATAATGATTAGGTGCTATTGTATTGAGGTGTCCCGTGTTCATTTGTGGGGGAAAGACATATTGGCTTGAGTAATCTCTCTCTCTCTCTCTCTCTCTGAAGACCGTCATTTATTAATCTACTGATTTTATGCTGCAGAAGAAACTTAATTCCCTCTCTCTCTCTCTCTCTCTCTCTCTCTCTCTCTCTCTCTCTCTCTCTGTCTTTGAAGACCGTCATTCATTAATTCTACTTATGCACCGTAGAAGAAACTTTATTCCTGTGCTCTCTCTCTCTCTCTCTCTCTCTCTCTCTCTCTCTCTCTCTCTCTTTGAAGGCTGTCATTCATTAATCTAATTATGACGCATCATAGATGATACTGCGTTCCTGCTCTCTCTCTCTCTCTCTCTCTCTCTCTCTCTCTCTCTCTCTCTTGAAGACTGTCATTCATTAATCTAATTATGACGCATCATAGAGGATACTGCGTTCCTCTCTCTCTCTCTCTCTCTCTCTCTCTCTCTCTCTTCTCTCTGTGCTAGATATTTCTAGGAATACAAGGTATGACACAGTTTGCAAGCCTTATAGTTTTTCAGCCCACCACTGCCGGATTTGCGTGCCACAGAGAAGCCCCTGAAAGAAGCATTCTTTTTCCCGTAAAGGAAATGTTTAAGAAATGCTGCATTAAACAGATTGATCTTCTTCTTTCTTATTCAACACTGGAAGCAGCTCGCATGTTAAGGCGATGTTTCGTACTTATTGTAATAAGTACACAGTACACAGTACACAGATTCATTCATTTAGGGACGAAAGATATATTGGTAATGGTGATATCAAGATTTTTTTTACGGTTATAAATAAAGTACCACTGACGCTTTTCTAGTTGTTTAGAATCATGTACGAAAGATTGATGACCAGATGAACCGTCCAGAACCTTCTGGGCAAAAAGCTGTTTTTGAGTTGAAACTTTCGGTGTTAATCTGGTTAAGTGTTATGGTATATGATAGGAGCATAATTGAATTTGCTAAAACTGATTCCACTGTTAATGTATTATTATTTTTTGTTTTTTCTATAATTTTGGCAGAGATCATACGAACATGGTTTTGTACGATTTAAGCCTAAAGCCCTCTTTTCCTTGAAGGTCTGTTTGTTGGCAAATTTCTTGCCATGTGTAATATTGTTCAGTTCGGCTAGTGTTTTGTTGATTCTCAGTTTTGTATTTTGTCACCGAAGGTTAAAGGCTTACGATATTTGTTGATTTTGGAAGCTATAAAGACTGCAGATATACATGCAGGATCGGTAATAAAGCCTAAAAAAAAAAGGGGGGGTAATTCTATGCTGGGCGTCAAGTAGGCAGAACTGTCCCCAAACAGGCTTATAAAGTTGGTCCAGCATCATGCTGAAGTAAAGCCTGAAGTTACCATAGTACCGGGATCTACTTCAGAAGGACGAATTATATATATATATATATATATATATATATATATATATATATA
>NC_089776.1:13007917-13012917 GCF_040412425.1 Macrobrachium rosenbergii
GTCCCAGCGCTTGGCCTTTGCCCAAAATTCTATATTCTGTTCTGTTCAGTTGTTCCTTTTATTGGAAAGTCTTTTCTCTTCTACCAGGCATTAAATATATTCCATATTCCCTCTCCTCTCCTTCGCATATTTTGATTGCCTACGGATACTGGTTTTGTCTTTCTCATCAACTTTTGCATTGTTGAGGAAATACTGTAATGGCAAACGGGTTTTCTTGTTAAAATGTGTGTGTGTGTTTGGACGAGTGTGGTTGTCTGTGTATGAGAACGTGCATACGTGTACACAGACACACACACACACACATATATATATATATATATATATATATATATATATATATATATATATATATATATATATATATATATATATATATATATATATATATATATATATATATACTTTATCACGTACACAATAATCTGTGCATTAATACAGTTACTAACAGGACCTCACTGAAACTGGATGGTATCTAGCGGAGATATATATTCAATAAAACATTGTCAAGTTTCCGTCGGATACTTGACAATGAGGACTGTTAGTCCTGGAAAGCTTGTAACCTTTATTGAATAAATATCGCCGCTAGATAACATCCAGTTTCAGTGAGGTACTATTAGTAACATGTATATACTCTGTATAGGTATATGTAAACATGTGTGTGTTTGTGTGCGCGTATGTGCGGGCGTATGTGCGTGTGTGTATGCATGTGTGTGTGTGTGTTTGTGTGTATGTGTGTGTGTGTTCATACCCTGCAACCCAGAGTATCACAGCTGTAATAGCCATCCAGACATAATCTTAGCTCTTGGCATAAAAAAACAAACATACAAGATACAGAAAGCTGCTAAGAATATTCTTTTTCTTACCCTCAGATTTCTCCTCATTTTTTCTCTCCTCAGTAAGGATTCCCTCACGCAGTCGTTCCGCTGCCTTTTTCTTCTTAGTCTGGTCGCAGCAGTTAACTTTCTTTTTTTTGTACTTTGTTTGGTAAGAACTGCCATGCATAGGGGCGTTAGTGCTATAATTAAGGCATTATCGTATTTTTTTAACTTTGAAGACTTATCTTCCACTTATTGCAACACTAGAGGAGGATTATAGCATGCAAGCTCTACGGCAATGTTTAGTAATAAATTTAACCACTTTTTTTTTTTGGTCTTGATACTAATCTTGGTATTTATCAAAATCCGATATCCAAATCTATCGGTTTTATGACACAAGGTATGGTGGGTATAACTTCAGTCCGTCCCTTCAATAATAAGGAAATGAATATCCATATCCTAATAATTGAGAGAGAGAAAGAGAGTGGAACGCTTCTTTTTAAGTAATATATAAAGGTGGTTTTTAAGTTTAATGTTGTTTATCAACTTCTTTTTACTTTCCTTGGACTGGATCTCATTCATATTCATATATTTACATATATATATATATATATATATATATATATATATATATATATATATATATATATATATATACTTACATATATATATATATATATATATATATATATATATATATACACACATATATATATATATATATATACATATACACATATATACATAATACATATATGTGTGCATGTGTGTGTGTGTGTGTGTGGAGTGTACCTGTCCATGGAAAGCAAAAGAAGTTAATAAGCACTGTATAATTAAATACAGGCGTTCCGTCTCTCTCTCTCTCTCTCTCTCTCTCTCTCTCTCTCTCTCTCTCTCAGTTATTAGGTTATGGATGTTCATTTCCCTATTATAGAAGGGACGGACTGAAGTTATACCCGTCATACCCTGTGTCATAAAACCGATAGATTCGTATACTGGTTTTTATCGAATATCAAATAAAGATTAGTATCAAGACTATAAAAAAATTTGTTCAATTCTGACGCGCTGTTCTTTTCACGATTTTCTGCCTGTATGCGTCAATAAACGGGTCTTTTTGCTGACATGATATACGACGATAATAAAGTCATTGTCATTGAGATTAATGGTAATGTTTTATGCAAACTATGTTGCATCTTGTCGTATTGAAGAGAGATGGACCTTTGGCCTAAGTTGTTGGTATATACATGTAACTTTTACGCGCAAGTTAATAAAAAAAAAAAATTATCAAGTTACATAATAAAAAAAAATATTTGTCAGTTGAAATCAAGATTTTTACTTTTTCTGGGCTGCATAGCGTTGACTGATTTCATAACACAGCTGGCGTCGCATGTGTCTATATTTTTAGGTGTCTACCAGTCCATATATTTATTAACTTCCAATTTCCTGGCGAATTACGCTTCCCAGTCACCTCTTCCCGATTGTATCCTTTTGTGGTTAAGAGTATAACGGACTGTGCGCGAGGGATTTGGTGTATTACGTAAAAAGGGTTCCTCGCTTTGGAAGGGAAACTATGAAACGACCGACACTTGTAGTTATTTCCGCCCGTTACGGTATGAGTTAAAAGCCCGAAGCTCTACAAGTTCGGTGAGACCTTTAAAATGTTGCCAGGCGGCGTCATGACGTTTCGGGGACATGTTTAGCTTGCGGGGTGGGGAGGGGGCGAGGTATATGATTTGCAATGAACTATATTTTCTTGTTTTTCCAAAGGCGTTGCCTAGTTATTAACCAAGTACGCTTGGTCCCTATTTTTTTTTTTTTTTTTTTTTGCAGTCGATATATTTTAGACGTTCGTCGGTTATTGTCCAAAGTGGGTATTTTTTAAAGCATATTTTTTGGGAAAGGACCAAGTCCTCCCATTCTCAACGCGTCCCTTTGGCCCCTAGCTGCAACCCCTTTCATTCCGTTTACTACACCTCCGTTCATATTCTCTTTCTTCCGTATTACTTTCCTCAACCTTCTAACAATTGTTTCATAGTACAACTGCTTTGAGGTTTTCCTCCTGTTACACCTTTCAAACCTTTTTATTCTCAAATTCCTTTTCAGCGCTGAATGACCTCATCATCATAGGTCCCAGCGCTTGGTCTTTGGCCTAAATTTTATATTCCATTCCATTATTCTTATTCTCTCTTAAGTAACTTCAAAATATTCTAAGAAAAACACACAATTCCGCAAGTTTCCGAAGGAAGAGCCCAAAATTATATTTACAATACAAGATGCTGAACAAACTCGTTTCTGAGACGACTGGCGAATGTTAGTTTTACTGGTCTTTTTATTTTATAACAAAATTAATGTGGAAGGCGTAGCTGTTATAGATAAAATCTATCTTGCGTTGTTTGTAAGTCGTTTTATTGACAGATTACATTAATCGCTGACACTCGCGTACAGGATCATGTGTGTGTGTGTTTTTAGAGAGCGTTGATCTTTGCAAAGTTCTGTTCGTAAAATTTTCAATTTCTCTTATAAAGCAACCCGTAAGTCACAGTTTGATGCATAACAGCGGAATATTCTTTAAATGTTTTCAATTGCAATCAAGCATAATTGATATCTAACGTTTTCAGTGTAGTGCTTATAAAAGTGACTTCACATCTCGAAGACTCGTGGCTGGAGGCCATTTGACATAACGAAAAACATACATTTTTTGAAAAAAAAATCTAGTGTCCTGAATGGAGTGCGAAGCAAAATGGTAGTGTTTTTTCGAACCCTTCCATAACAAGTCCTCGATAGCCATGGCTACCAACAGAAACAACAGGCAGCTGCAATGGAAACTGAGGCAGCTGTCGGAAAAGTACCAAGTGACGGCCAGTTTCAGCTTCGAGGAACACTCAAGTCTCCCCATATTGGAGCTGAAAGGTAAGTGCGTCCTCTGAATTTACAGACGGTCTGTCGGGAAGTGTGAGAGCCAAACGAGAAGGAACGCGGTTTTCGTTTGATCAGAATGTGAATTAGATTTCAAGGTAGTGTGAGTCGTGTTGCCTTTCAGTGCCGTTGTGAACAGTAATGAAACGATTGTTGTTGTCCACGAATTCAGAATTTCGTAAAGGTGTTCCATTACTTTCCTTTGGGTCTTGAACCGAAACAAGTTTCCTCATTTGAAATGCGCAGGGTATTTTTACAAATGTTTTTAGAGCGATAGGCTGCGCTCTATTTTAAATGCAGATGTCAGGGGATTGTCTGAAACTATCTTCTCTCTCTCTCTCTCTCTCTCTCTCTCTCTCTCTCTCTCTCTCGCAAACCCATGTTTGTGCAAACCTGCCTTTTACTCTTTTCAAAGGCGAAATCCTTTTCAAAGGGGAAATCTTTTAATCTGATTTGGTTCTCCAGTAAGTCGAAAGAAATCTTTTATCGAATGGTTTTCAGTGAAGATGAAAATCTTCAGTGCGGGCAGTATGGTAATCCTCTTTGCTCTGATTTCAGAGCTCAGGAATTTCAATTTCTTCTTTTCGAGAATTCTTCAGCATTTTTATCTTCCAGCTTTGTACAGATATTGTGTGAATTAAGCCGCCTTTCTTTAAATGGAAGAATCGTCATTGAAATACGAGCGAGAGTGGACCTAAATTGTTTTATTTTATTACTGATTAAACATGGTTCAGTCTTTAGATGTCAAAAGATAAATTTTAAAGAGTAGGGATATTTTAACGTCTCAAAATCTGGAAAGGATACCACTCTCGGATTTGAGATCTCAGAATCTGCGAGGCATATTTCTGTCGGATTTGAGATCTCAAAATCTGCGAAGGATTTCTCTCTCCAATTGTTGATATCCATTCCTGGTAATAAAGATTTGTAAAAATTACTAGAACCATTTTCCAAATTCCGTTTTAGGGTTGCAGATGTTCCATCATATTTAGGAATTTTATTCAAAGCATGAAAAAATATTTTCCGATAAAATATTGGATTATGTGTGTATAAAATCACAGGTGCTGTTCTTACTTTCTCTGTTGATGCTTTCTTTTTAGATTTTTGCTAAAGGAAAGTCAAAATTTTTATTTTTAGTATATTTTTAGGATAGTTTATTACACAGCTGCTTGGAGTGAACTGACTATTTCAGCGGTTTGCCCAAGTCTGGCAATAATTCAAATAATTTCGAATAGGTTTGTCTCATATTTTTATTTTCGTGTGTTTGAAATT
>NC_089776.1:13015417-13025417 GCF_040412425.1 Macrobrachium rosenbergii
GTCCATTTGCTGTTTATTAAAAGATTTCGATTTTAGTACCGTTGCCTCTTTAGTGAACTG
This sequence comes from Macrobrachium rosenbergii, assembly GCF_040412425.1. NCBI lineage: Eukaryota > Metazoa > Arthropoda > Malacostraca > Decapoda > Palaemonidae > Macrobrachium > Macrobrachium rosenbergii. The sequence goes on from NC_089776.1 coordinate 13,015,478, forward strand.
TATCTGGCTTAACATAATGGTGCTTAAAACAGTACAATTTTGGTCCGGTATATTAATAGTATCTTCGAAGGATCTAAACAGAATCCTATTTTGATTAAAGAAACGAATTTTGAAAGTCTAGAATTAAGTTGACAGAGGCAGAGAGAGCTAAAAGGAGAGTAAAATATCGATATTTATAACTGCATTGTAAGTGTAAAAGGCCAGCCCTAGAGAGCTGTTAATCAGAGTTTTGTTTTGATAAGTGCATTGCTGGGAAAAGCGACCAAATCTTTGTTTTAATTTAAGCAATTTCATTTTGAGGAATAACTTTCAGATAAATTTGTAATGTAAGTTTGTTCGTACTATGGTCAGAGCAAAATTGGATAAAATTATTTTACAGATCGAGCATAACCATTACTTTGAAACCTTTTGGTGACTTTATTTCTTTGGACGGTCTGACTGTAAGGTCTAACAATATAGCATTCATATTCAAAGGAAAAGAATGAAACCGCCAACTTGAGTCTGTGTATCTGCTTTTCAAGGTCATAATTGGTCACTTTTTTCCCTCAAATATTTTTTTTTTTACCAGAGTTCAGTGTACCTCAGTATATACGTTAAATTAATGGTTATTACATCGTCCATTCAATTTTTAAAACCGAGGTTTACCTAATCAGAGGAATTGTATTTGAACGTTACCTCTCAAATACCTCCCCCCCCCCAACTAACTCCGGTACTTTTGACCAATTTCCGAAGGAAATGGTCGGTTTTCTCGTCGAAGGTGCTTATTCAGATCGTTTCTCTTGATAATGACTTGTTGATTATCGCAACAAACTTTTGGTAATGGTTAACTTTATAGATCTACTAACTTGAGATCGCCAAAGTGACCTAGAGTAAGATTATTCTTGTTGTAAGGCGGATACCTGAATGTTTAAGCCAGAAACCACCTTAAGATAGGCTATAAAGGTGCAAGTTATAAGAAGGAAAGCAACGGAAGATTGTGACTATAAAAGGCCCACCATCTTTCTGTATTCGCAAACTTTATATTGAATAGATTCCCTTTCCTTCGTTCAAGTATATAAATAAGAGGGAAATGGTTTTAATTAATTTGACGAATTGTCCAAGAGATGGCGTTTTAGTCAATCTTCTTCCTCACAGGGAGTTTAGGTGAGCAAGAGGTCATATTGACCATATTTACTGACTTAAACAGAATGAACAGATTCTGATGCTGGATTAGGAAATTACTGAATGTTGAGTTAGGTATAGGATGTTAAATTGTGTACAGTTGCGTAAGTTAGTAAAATGAGGTTATTAGTGTATGGAGCGATTGTATGAAGTTGCAAGTGTCCTAAACATGTAATATTTCCTGCAAGTGTAAATGAACACTATATTCTTAGGAAGCTTGAATTTCAAGTCGATGGCCCCTGTGAGCTTGTTCCATTTCAATAGGGTTCATTAATTTTTGTTTGACAAGAGTTATATATAAATTTTGCAAGAGAATGCTTGAGTGCTTGAGTGTTATTACCTATTTTGTAGTAAGAATATTTGTCAAAGAAGAATATTTTCCTTGATATCATTTACAGTTTCGTCAATTTAAGATTTAGTTAGAAGGGACACCGTCTTTATTCATTTTCCTTATGTAAGGGTTTCAGTGTATGCCAAGTAAATATACATTTTTCTTGTGAATGTGACTAATATGTTCTACTTACATACATACATACATAAAGAGAGAGAGAGAGAGAGAGAGAGAGAGAGAGAGAGAGAGAGAGAGAGAGAGAGAGAGAGAGAGAGATTTGCTCCTGAGTTTAAGCAGATATTTGGATTTTGCGTTTAATTATCATTTAAATGAACAAGCTGGTCACACCTTGATAAATGCCAAGTTTAATTGTATATTTTAAATGCGCAAACTTCTTTTGAATATTTTGTCTTTCATAATATGAAAGATGCAAAATATTGCATTTACACCAAGTGTCATGTCTTGGTAACTTCATAAATTTTGTCAGGCTGTACAAAGGAATAAAACTCATTTATTATTATTATTATTATTATTATTATTATTATTATTATTATTATTATTATTATTATTATTATTATTATTATTATTATTATTATTATTATTATTATTATTGTATTGAAGCTTTTGCTTTTTTAATGTTTTACCAAGATGCTTCTTCCATTTCATTGTTACATAAATGCTGAATATTATCCTAGTGCTACAGAAGCGTTAGCTGGATATTTCTCCAATATAACATAAAAGTAAGCTGGATATTTCCCCAGTATTACATAAAAGTAAGCTGAATATTTTCCCAGTGTTGCGTAAACGTATGCTGAATATTTTCCCAATGAGACATAAACGTAACGCTTAATATTTTCACAATGTTACACATAAACGTAAGCCGAATATTTTCCCATTGTTAGTTAATTAAACGTAAGCGGAATATTTTCCCCATGGGTTTTCTTCCTACAATTGCGTCCTTTGCATGTGCTTGCGCCCCAGTGTGTTGCTTGAAATATGAATATATTAGAATGGATTTACTGATCTTCATAGTTACCATTACCATTTTAACTGTATACAAGAAAAAGCATTTCTCCTCTGTACAATGCGCCGCAACTTGCGTGCAAGCAAAATGTCGTATTTATTTGCTTGAAGAAACGGCGAATATATTACACGCTCGCGTGAATATCACCCGTGTAAGATGTCTCTTAACATTAGGTCCGCCAGAAGAAGTCGTTTCCAAAGAGTTAATGATGATTTCATAAATGTTTAGCCCCGGACGTCTGCTATCCCGAAAGCTGCATCAAGATCGGACGGGGATAAGAATTTCAAAATGCCACTTAGACGTCCGCCATCGCCTGACTATGAATGATAATGTATCCGGCCCTCACCTCTCCCTGTCCTTATCCCATCTCCGAAGGACTCCCCCTGACTCCCCTACTCCTGAGGGAAACTCCTACTGCTCCGCTGTCAGCGCCAAGAGCCACTCCTTAGGGCTTGCGAACTCCCTTGGCTCTTCGCGTTTATGGCTTTGACCTCTGTCCGGTCCGATGGGGGTTTCGTGGCTTATTGATTTGTATTTTACCCTTCATTAAAAAAGGATGTTCTCTCTCTCTCTCTCTCTCTCTCTCTCTCTCTCTCTCTCTCTCTCTCTCTCTCTCTGTGCTGTGTTGACCTCTGCCTCAACAAAGCCATAATGTTCTTTTAATACCTTTCCAGATTCCCGTTCCTTGGGTTAACTGCCACTAGGATTTTCGAACTAAGCTTCTAGCTTCGTATTTTCATGTTCAGTTCGATGCTTTTCAATAAAACTAAGCTCCAGGCTTCATGATTTGATGTTCAGTTTGCTGCTTTTTTGTGAAACTAAGCTTCAAACTTCATATTTTGATGTTCAGTTTGCTGCTTTTTTGTGAAACTAAGCTTCAGACTTCATATTTTGATGTTCAGTTTGCTGCTTTTCAGTGAAACTAAGCTTCAGACCTCATATTTTGATGTTCAGTTTGCTGCTTTTTTGTGAAACTAAGCTTCAAACTTCATATTTTGATGTTCAGTTCTTTGGTTAATAAAATTAAGCTTCAGGCCTCATAATTTGATGTTCGGTTTGCTGATTTTTAATAAAACTACGCTTCAAGCTTCATATTTTGATATTCAGTTTGCTGCTTGTGAAACTAAGCTAACTTCAAAATGTTCAGTTTGCTATTTTTGTGAAACTAAGCTAGACTTCATATTTTGATAAAGAGTTTGCTGCTTTTTGAAACTAAGAAGACTTCATATTTTGATGTTCAGTTTGCTGCTTTTTAATGAAACTAAGCTTCAAAACTTCAAAGGTTTTGATCTTCTGTTCTTTGGTTATATAACTAAACTTGAGTTTCATATGTTGATGTTTAGTCGATTTTCAGTCAAACTAAGCTTAAAATTCATATTTTGATATTCAGGTCTCTGCTTGTCAGTAACTTCAAAAACATTCGTTCATTATTTCTGCTCGCTGTAATAGCCTATATTTTGATAAAGAGGAGTGAAAAACTGAAAGAAGTTGATGTGCTGTTCATGGGGAAGCTGCGTACAAGACTGAAGTACCACATGAAAAGGTCATCTGTATAATTAATGGAAACTTGAGATGAAGAAAAGCAAGGTCGATTATTGACAGTTAAAATTACTTATTGGTGTGTGGTAGTGTCGTCTCGTATACAAATCGTGATAACTGCGTTGAAGATATTGAAAATGGTGGTGGTTAGACTGAATTTTTAATAACCTGTATCAGTGCGTGAGTTGGTTGATACGAAAATGTTTCAGGTACTCTCTCTCTCTCTCTCTCTCTCTCTCTCTCTCTTTGGTATTTACAATACTTTTATAGAGTATTTTGCGAAGCTTTTGTGTTTCAGTAATACCTACGAGTATTTCTGGGGATTTTCTGTAAAATAGTCTCTCTCTCTCTCTCTCTCTCTCTCTCTCTCTCTCTCTCTCTCTCTCTGTTTACCTTTCTTTCACAAGCATAAGGTGAGTTTATTTTATAATGCTTCGAACGCTGCCATCTATGGTTAGATTTTCCTCACAATTTGCTTCGATTTTTGCAAATTGCATAAGTTTTGTTTTGACAAAAATGGTTGTTACACACTGGAAAGTTACGGGGAAAGTGACCAGCATTTATCATCTGACTCACCATTAGCAAATACGTAAAGAAAAAAAAAAAAAAATTCCGGCCATTGTAATGTACACCGGTGTTTGCAGATGGCGCCATCCCGGTACCTACTGCGCCTGCGCATGGCATGTGTGAATGGACCACCTCGACCGAGTGGTTTAATGCAGAAAAATGATCTGAAAATGCATCTGCTTTTGTTGGACGGACGCATCAATCAGGAGCGCGAGCACCGTCGCTTGCTCTCTCTCTCTCTGGTATTTACAAAACTTTATAGTGTATTTTGTGAAGCTTTTTTCTGTCTTAGTAAGACTCTCTTGAAAATAATTCTCTCTCTCTCTCTCTCTCTCTCTCTCTCTCTCTCTCTCTCTGATAGATGGTAACGAGATAAGAGACGACAAGAGACCGCCCGTGTTAGTTATAGGCCGCCGAACTGGGGCCCTGTGCCAGAGTTAAGAGCGTGGGACGAAGGAATTCGTCAAGAACGCCGCCGTCAGCGGCAGAGATAGAGGAAACGACTCCACGCTAAATGTTTACGCCTGTTTATGCGGAGAGTCGACGTGTTTGTTTAAGGATCGACATCTTTCTTTTTTTTTTTTTTTTTGCGGAGCAAAGGTTGTAAGAATTGATGAGGTCGGTCTGACGTTTCGATGCTCTGAGGTCTTCAAGCTTTAATGCAATATAGACGCGAGAAATGTTTGTGTTGAATTAGTATGATACATGTAGCAGAATCTGCACACACACACACACACACATGAGCCTTTCTTTACCGAAGCTGTCGCTGGTAGGCTACCATTAGTAACTAGGTTAACTGGTGGGCGGAAGGTAAGATTCTGACCAAGGGCCTTGAACACGAGAGCAATGGTACCCATATATATATATATATATATATATATATATATATATATATATATATATATATATATATATATATATATATATATATATATATATATATATATATATCTATATATATATATATGTATATATATAAAATATGTATATATAACCACTTTTCCTAATCAGGTTTATGAAGAGTAATACTGTGTTTTATCACTCCCTATTTATAAATAATATTGAAACGCTTACATTAATACAATCATGAGCAAGGAGGGAATTAAATACAAAACCAGACCTGTAACTATCGTCAGATTACAGATCGTATCCAGTTTTCTCAATTTAGGCTTCAGAGCTGACGCCGTTCAGATATTATAATGCATATAATTTTCCAGTAGTTTTTCCCATGAAAACATATATTAAGATTATCTAAATATCAACTAGATCCCAATATAGCAACAGCCACCATTTGGCCTTGTCTAGTTTTTGCTTGTCGTTAACCTGTGCCTCGTGCTGTCAGGATAAGGCTGAGGCAAAGGGTAGCTTAGGCCTTAGGCCTTGAAGGCTGTCTCGAAGAAGGAGAATTCCTAGGTAATTATAAAGGTCTAATATCTTGCATCATTATCTCGTTCTAATATTCTTGAATATTTTTGCTTGAAACGCTTCTAAACGACGCAGTCTTAGTTTGACTTTTCAACAAAGCAACTGTAGTTATTTGGTAATCTTTTCTAGGCTGCAAACCATTAACGAAATTGCATTTTAATTTCGTAAATTTTTACGTTCCTGGCGAATGTTATGCCGTGTGGAATGGAATATAGAGTTTAGGCCAGAGGCCAAACTCTGGGATCTATGAGGTCATTCAGCGCCAAACGGGAATTGAGAGTAGAAAGGTTTGTAGGGTGTAACAGGAGGAAAACCTCGCAGTTGCACTATGGAACAATTGTTAGAAGGTGGAAAGTAAAATAGAAGAAAGAGAATATGAACGGAGGTACAGCGAAAGGAATGAAAGGGTTTGCAGAGCTAGGGGCCGAAGGGACGCTGCAAGGAACCTTAAGTAATGCCTACAGTGCACCGCGTGAGGTTCGCGGACGGCACCCCCCCCCCTACCCCTACAGGTTAGTGCAGGAAAAAGCTGCAGATTAATTCAGCTTTATATTTAGGCCATAAAGCACGGCTTAGAAAACTAGATTACTTTATGCTTTGTGCTACGGCGCAATTTTTTTTAAGTAGTAACTACAGTTTAATTAACGGCCCGTAAAATTATTCTGAAAATATTTTCCAAAGATATTAAAAAATATAAATATTTTCACCTACCGGTTCTATATAAAAAAAAAATTAAATGTTTTGGAGATTAATCAAGTGGTTTCTTAATCGTGGTTTCTTCATCGCGAATTCTCGTGGGACAGACGAACAAGGCATCTTGACAAAAACGTTTATAATAATATTAGCATTTCATCCCTCACATTTTCAAAATAAATAACCAAATTTTAGCTTGGAGATTCTTGGTCGTAAACCAGGGAGTTTAAGGCAAAGTTTAATATGAGTTTTATAAGCCTGAACCAATAGAAGGAGGATTAAAAAAAAAAAAGATAGCAACAGGTTGGATAGCTGTTGCCTCTCCAGCCATTTGGCATTCACCTCGCTAATGGCGTTTCTCAGTGGACAATTTGTAAAGCTGTCCGGCTTACATGTTTACAGCCGACGGCTGTCTCGCTCCGTGGTGGCGCGGAGAACTCTCTCTCTCTCTCTCTCTCTCTCTCTCTCTCTCTCTCTCTCTCTCTCTCTCTCCTTTACAGCCGAGAAAGTGACGGAAAAATTAAATTGGTCTTGAAACCTCGCGGGATACGAAGGGGGACTTCACGAAAAGATGGTCGTGTTATATTTATTTATTTAGTTTTTTTTTTCTGTCAGAAGTTAAACGACCATAGTTTTTGTTTTGATTCCCGAGTTTCCTTGCGCTTCTCGTCCTTCCTTGTCTCTTTCTTCTGTTTCTTTCTCTCATCTAGACTGTTCTCTGCTGATTGGCCATTCAGTCTGCTCGTTTGTGTTATGCAGTGGCGTCTGGTTAGCATTTTATATAAGCTAAGGGTCAGTCATCTCTGCCCGATTCTGATTGGTGGCTTTGTCTGAGGTGGGTCGCTGAGAGAGAGAGAGAGAGAGAGAGAGAGAGAGAGAGAGAGAGAGAGAGAGAGAGGAGACGAGACGTGAACTTTTCGATTCACATACTAAAAAGGCTACAAAGTGAAATAGGAGAGAGAGAGAGAGAGAGAGAGAGAGAGAGAGAGAGAGAGAGAGAGAGAGAGACGAGACGAGACGAGACGAGAACTTTTAGATTTAGAAAATAAAAACGGTACAAAGTAAAATAACACACACACACACACACAGAGAGAGAGAGAGAGAGAGAGAGAGAGAGAGAGAGAAACTTTTCGATGCTGATAATAAAAACGCTACAAAGTGAAATAACAGAGAGAGAGAGAGAGAGAGAGAGAGAGAGAGAGAGAGAGAGAGAGAGAGAAGACGAGACTGGAACTTTTAGATTTAGATAATAAAAACACTACAAAGTAAAATAACAAGAGAGAGAGAGAGAGAGAGAGAGAGAGAGAGAGATGAGGCGAGGGGGTTGTTGGTGATTGTTAGTGGGGGTGGTGAGGGGAGGGATGTGTCGTTCCCCGGGCGTTTATTTCATTCATATAAATTCAAAAACGGTGTCCCCTTACGCCCGTGGTACAATGGTCATCAGCATGCTGCCATTGACGTTGTCTTTATAAAGACCTCCGAGAACTGAAAGGTCAGGATGTAAATGTGCAGGTGATACTAATTAGCAGGTATAAAAAAAAAAAGAGATGAACTTCGACAGAGTTGTCCGTGCGGTTACTCCCCCGAGAGAGAGAGAGAGAGAGAGAGAGAGAGAGACAAGAACTTTAAAAGTCTGATAATCAAATGGATATACGGATATAAAGTAAGATAAAATAACTAAGATAGATAAAGATAAGTAATGAGAGAGAGAATAGAGAGAGATTTCTCATCCTGTTTGTTCAGAGAGAGAGAGAGTTTTTAATTTTCCTATAGAGGAGAACTTTTTAATAGTTTGATAATCAAGAGAATATAAGGATATAAAGTGAAATAACTGAGAAGAGAGAGAGAGAGAGAGAGAGAGAGAGAGAGAGAGAGAGAGAGAGGAGAACTTTAAAAGTCTGATAAGCAAATGAATATAAGGATATAAAGTAAAATAAAATAACTAAGAGAGAGAGAGAGAGAGAGACAGAGGGAAAGAGAGAGAGAGAGAGAGAGAGAGAGAGAGAGAGAGAGAGAGAGAGAGAGAGAGAACTTTTCAATTCAGACAATAAAAAATCTTTTGGATACAAAGTAAAACAACTAAGAGTCTTAGAGAGAGAGAGAGAGAGAGAGAGAGAGAGAGAGAGAGAGAGAGAGAACCACTTAGAGAACCGGCCAAGTAGATACAACGTTACTAATGATATCCCATCTTTGCCTACTCACTGTTCGCTAATTATCTAAGGCCGCTTATGGTAATGAGCTCTGTCATACCTTGCTAGTGAATATCCATTGCGCCTCCTGATTGATTGACTCGGCTTACCACTTAGGTAGTTTGATGCTATCCGGGCAGGACTTTTTCCACTTCCGTGAACGAAGGAGAACTTAGTTCACTACGCTTGTTTGGTGTCGTTTTCTGCCTTGTTTGTAAGGATGCTTGCGTGTGTGTGTGCGTGTGTGTGCGTGCGTGTGCGTGTTTACACTTTTTCATTAGTGAGACTGAGTCCGTATCTTAGTTTTATGTCTTTAGGCATGAGGTTCATACTTAAAACTGTACATAATATATAAAATATTATATATATATATATATTATATAAATATATATATATATATATATATATATATATATATATATATATATATATATATATATACATATATGAATATATATATACATATATATGTTCATATATATATATATATATATATATATATATATATATATATATATATATATATATATATATTGACATTGTATTATTCCGTGAAGGACTTCGTAGAGGTCTGTGGCGCGGTTCAAAACCTGAGAGCCGACTGGTCAGAGAGAGGAGAACTTTTTTAGGATAATCAAGAGAATTTAGTGAAATAACTGATAAAAGTCAGAGGCATAAAATAAAATAAAATAGAGAGAGAGAGAGAGAGAGAGGAGAGGATAGAGGGAAAGAGAGAGAGAGAGAGAGAGAGAGAGAGAGAGAGAGAGAGAGAGAGAGAGAGAGAGAACTTTCAAAAATAATAAAAAGGATGCAAAGTAAAACAACTAAGAGTCTTAGAGGAGAGAGAGATATACTTTATATATATATATATTATATATATATATATATATTATATATATAATCATATATATATATATATATATATATATATATATATATATGCTATATAAAAGAAATGGATGTTTTCAGACTAAATACACACACAAAAAAAGCCACTCTACCTTCAGTTAT
>NC_089776.1:13030417-13090417 GCF_040412425.1 Macrobrachium rosenbergii
TCTTTCTATATGGTTATTCTCTTCATCTTTCTATATGGCTATTCTCTTCATCTTTCTATATGGTTATTTTCATCTTTCTATCTTTCTCTTCATCTTTCTATATGATATTATTCTCTTCATCTTTCTATATGGCTATTCTCTTCATCTTTCTATATGGTTATTCTCTTCATCTTTCTATATGGCTATTCTCTTCATCTTTCTATATGGCTATTCTCTTCATCTTTCTATATGGTTATTCTCTTCATCTTTCTATATGGCTATTCTCTTCATAGTTCTATATGGTTATTCTCTACATCTTTCTATATGGCTATTCTCTTCATCTTTCTATATGGCTATTCTCTTCATCTTTCTATATGGTTATTCTCTTCATCTTTCTATATGGCTATTCTCTTCATCTTTCTATATGGCTATTCTCTTCATCTTTCTATATGGCTATTCTCTTCATCTTTCTATATGGCTATTCTCTTCATCTTTCTATATGGTTATTCTCTTCATCTCTCTATATGGCTATTCTCTTCATCTTTCTATATGGTTATTCTCTTCATTTCTATAAGGTTATTCTCTTTATCTTTATATATGGTTATTCTCTTCATCTTTCTATATGGTTATCCTCTTCATTTTTCTATATGGTTATTCTCTTCATCTTTCTATATGGCTATTCTCTTCATCTTTCTATATGGTTATTCTCTTCATCTCTATTCTCTTCATCTTTCTATATGGCTATTCTATTCTCTTTTATCTTTATATATGGTTATTCTTTCATCTTTCTATATCCTCTTCATTTTCTATATGGTTATTCTCTTCATCTTTCTATATGGTTATTCTCTTCATTTCTATAAGGTTATTCTCTTTATCTTTATATATGGCTATTCTCTTCATCTTTCTATATGGTTATCCTCTTCATTTTTCTATATGGTTATTCTCTTCATCTTTCTATATGGTTATTCTCTTCTTTCTATTTTATTCTCTTCATCTTTCTATTGTTATTATTCTATATGGCTATTCTTCATCTTTCTATATGGTTATTCTCTCTCTATCTTTCTAAATGGTTATTCTCTTCTATCTTTCTCTTTATCATTGGTTATTCTCTTTCTTCATTTTTCTTTTATTCTCTTCATCTTTCTATATGGTTATTCTCTTCATTTTATCTTTATATATGGCTATTCTCTTCATCTTTATATGGTTATCCTCTTCATTTTTCTATATGGTTATTCTCTTCATCTTTCTATATGGTTATTCTCTTCATCTTTCTATATGGTTATTCTCTTCATCTTTCTACATTGTTATTCCCTTTATCTTTCTGTATGTTTATCCTCTTTATCTTTCTGTCCCGTTCGTTTGTTTTATTATTCAAGCGAGCCTTTACAGTCACCTGGCCTGGAGAGGACGCGAAACCACAAGACGAAGATGAATAAAAAGAGGGTGATTCTATCCCTCTTCCTTTTACTGTAACTCCGCTCGCCCTCTGTCACGACAATTGTGTTTTCTGTTAAGAAGGAAATAACAGCGTTGATAAGCAAGGGTTGGAGGGGGGAGGGGGAGGAAAGGGATAGAGGGGGGGATTTTAATCCTTCTTGATGAATTGCTGTTTTATCGCCGTGATCATATCGTGACGGACGCATCCTGCTAAATAGTTAACTCATTGTTTAATGGTACTGTGTATGAAGGGAGGGGGAGGGGGAGGGGTAGGGTAAGGGTGAGAGTAAGGGTGGTTCATCCTTATTAACCCTTCCTCTCTCTCTCTCTCTCTCTCTCTCTCTCTCTCTCTCTCTCTCTCTCTCTCTCGGTACTTGTCATTCTTTACTGACGACGAGATCGGCTGGGCGATATAATGATTATATTGTTGCTTTTCAAGTTTTCTTTACGAGTCTTATGTGATTTAGGGTCTTTGTATTCATATATATGTATATATATATATATATATATATATATATATATATATATATATATATATATATATATAATATTAGAGAGAGAGAGAGAGAGAGAGAGAGAGAGAGAGAGAGAGAGAGAGAGAGAGAGAGAGAGAGAGAGAGAGTTTACTCAATTTCTCGTGTATTTGAGAACTGTAAGAATTACTTGATGAATTATCCCTTTCCTGTTTCATATTGTATAATAGTCCAATTTTCTTTTTTTTACAGGTATGGAAATCACACTTGAACACAGATGAAGCAATCTTACGTGTCATAAGGTAAACAATTATTATTATTATTATATTATTATTATTACTATTATGCAATTTTTTTGCGATGGTATTCGTGGTACTGAACCTTTTCCAACGGAACCCAAAAAGTAAGTTTTTTTTTCTTTATGAAATCAGCTTACTCAGGTGATACAGGTTCGGATTTGGTACGTTTTGAAAATAAAATCATGCACATTATAGTGACCTTCATCCAAGATCATTTGATCAAGGGGAAGTTCGAAGTCAGGTCAGGTGTAGTTCAAATTTGGACATGATCTTTCATTGCCGGATTAAGCATATTTTGACTTTCACCCAAGGTCGTATGGTCAAGTTCAAGGTCACACAGATGTATTGTAGGGATGATATTATCATTATTATTATTATTATTATTATTATTATTATTATTATTATTATTATTATTATTGGAGAAACAAATCCACATTTATGTATGGGTACAATATATTTAGAAATTAATCTAAATGTGTCTAGATTTATTTTTGAATATATTTGTATCCATACATAACTGTGGATTTGTTTCCTCATTTCAAGACTCATGCACTATACTTTTAATTAGTATTTTAATTATTATTATTATTATTATTATTATTATTATTATTATTATTATTATTATTATTATTATTATTATTACGTTGTCCATGTAATTATTTACGTATGTTTTATTTACTTTTCCTTTACCTATCAGTTATTTTAAGTTACGCCACTACCAGTGATGATAGTTAATATTTTGTCTCGTTGAATCTTTGCACGTAAAACTAATCTCTCTCTCTCTCTCTCTCTCTCTCTCTCTCTCTCTCTCTCTCTCTCTCTCTCTCTCTCTCTCTCTCGTCATTTTTAACTTGTCTTTCCATTGGTACCTTTCAGGAATTTCAAATATCGAAGATACTCGAAAATAAAGTAAAACATATGCCATAGGCTTAAGGTTATTAAGTTAAATTTATATCTCTCTCTCTCTCTCTCTCTCTCTCTCTCTCTCTGTCCTTGCCCGTTGAGGTCACAACGGTGTATCGCCATTCAAGTCCTCAGGCGAGAAGATATTTGATTTGAATCCAGGATTGTGTGATTAGCGTGCTTCATTTGCTTATTTACTGAAGCCTTGTTCCTTTAGCTGCTTCTAAGTGTTTAGGTACTTGAGATGGCTTAGATAGCTCCTTAGTCGTGTGTTTTTGGTCGTTTTTTATTCGTTCTTTGCGTTGGCTGTAAATGCTGTAAAAAAAATTTCAATGGCTTGGCTTAAGTTGTACAAATTTGTTGTTACTGAAGTCACTTCTCAAGAAACTTGAAATTGATTGAAGTAAGAACTTTTTTATAAGAGGTCTTTTGTCATGCTTTCTAATTTTTCGATTTAGAACCGATTTAAGTACGCGTTCGTACATACTAGCAATGGTTTAAGGATTTATATGCTTATAAAGCTTATATTTCGAGTTGAATAAAATGGAAAAAGTAGGTAGAAAGGTAACTTAGCATATTACCTGGAATCAGGTTGAGAATGAGAAACTTAATTTTTAAGTATACGTTCAAATATATTTGTAATAGTTTAAGGATTTATATTCCTAAAATGCTTATATTTCAAGATGAATAAAATAGAAAAAGATTGACGTTCCTACGATGGACACCTGGAGTCATGGTGATAATGGGAACTTAGTATTTAAGCACCCGTCCGTACACATACATACTAGCAATAGTTTATGGTTTTATATGCCTATAATGTTTATATTTCAAGATGAATAAAATGGAAAAAAATAGATAAAAAGTCAACTTACAATGGATATTTGGAATCATGTTGAGTATAAGAACTTAATTATTTAAGCACGCGTTCATACATTTTGTAATAGTTTAAGGCTTCATATTCCTATAATGCTTGAATTTGAAGTTGAATAAAACTGAAAAAATATAGATAAAAAGTTAACTTACTATAGATACCTGTTGAGGATGAGAACTGAATTATTTATGCACAAGTTCATAAATACTAGTAACAATTTACCGATTTATATTGCTATATTTCAAGCTGAATAAAACGGAAAAAATAGATAAAAAGTTAACTAACTTTAGGTCTTTGGAATCACGATTAGAAGAGAACTTAATTATCAATACTTTATGGATCTATATGCTTATTAATAAAAGTTTATAGATTCATATGCCTATAGCTTATATTTCAAGATGAATAAAAAAGAAGATAAAAAGTCAACTTCCAGTGGATACCTGGAATCTTGGTTCCGTCTATGGCGAGCGGCAGCTGCATGTCCAACGATATTAAGACGCAAGTGTGAGGTGTTATCTGGCTTACATGTAAAATAGCTGTACCGTTGCCCAGACTGGGTACAAATCCTTCGTTGGGCTTCATCACGTTTTGCTGGTCAGTGCCAAGTTGCTGGGGAGAGAGAGAGAGAGAGAGAGAGAGAGAGAGAGAGAGAGAGAGAGAGAGAGAGAGAGAAGGGGGCTGTCGTTGACCTCTCGTGGCAATCCTGTTGGTCCTTCTGTTTCGATTGGTTTCGTTTATCAGTTTTTGTTGTACGCATACGTATATATGTATATATATACATATTTGTATGTATGTATGTATATATAATATATATATGTATGTATGTATATATGTGTGTGTGCGCTTGTATGCATGTACCGTATATGTATGTATGTATGTATGTATGTATGTATGTATGTATACCAGGACAGTGAAAACCATTGTTCGGGGTTTCATTCATAAGAAACGTCAATTTAACTACAATAGCTTCAAGCTCATTTATATCCCGGAGTGAAACTGAAGCATATGGAGAACAGATTCATTGTCTTGTTCAAGTTAAGTTTCCGCCGTCTATTTTTTTCGTACAGAATTTTAATGAAAACCAACAGTTTTGTTTGGTTTTTGATTCAGAACAGAATTAATCTGATAAGTTAATTTCATTTGTATATATTTTAAAAATGACTGAATTTTTCTGAAATGTCCAACGTTAAATCCATTGCCTGATCGTTCACTTAAGTGAGAAAAAATTATCTCTCTCTCTCTCTCTCTCTCTCTCTCTCTCTCTCTCTCTCTCTCTCTCTCTCTCTGATCCTCGAGGTGCACTGGGTAGTACTTTCGACGTACGACCGTGGAACCCGGGTTCGATCCCCGAACGGGGCGAGGAAAGGAAAAGCATGAACGCGTTTGCTTGAAACTCTTAAAATGCCTCTGTTGGTGTTAATAATGATTTACTTACCTGGTTGCTAGTCAGCTGTCGTGGATTGCAGCTGAGATAGGAGTAAGACTGGATATGCAAAGTGTGAGTGATCTGAACTACATCAGAATGTATACCACCATCGTATTACAAACGGGAGGGCCTCGATGAGGTAATCCGCATTCCACCGGGATGAAATCATTCTTCAGATGTGTAGGTGTTTCTCTCTCTCTCTCTCTCTCTCTCTCTCTCTCTCTCTCTCTCTCTCTCTCTCTCTCTCTCTCGGCAATAATTCATGCAATGGACTTGCCAGGGGCTAGGTCAATAATGATGGCCTCAGAAGCAGCACACACACTCTCTCTCTCTCTCTCTCTCTCTCTCTCTCTCTCTCTCTCTCTCTCTCTCTCTCTCTCTCTCAGTAATAATTCATGTAATGGAATTGCCAGAGGTCAGGTCAATAATGATGACCTGAGAAGCAACTCTCTCTCTCTCTCTCTCTCTCTCTCTCTCTCTCTCTCTCTCTCTCTCTCTCTCGTAATGACGTAATGAATGAGCTTAAAAATAAAATCATTCATGAATTACAGCTGTTAAACTCTTAACTAAGTTACGCTTTTACTATTTTACTTTTTTAATATTTTATTTTTCATTTGTTTGTCACTGACGTCACCTCATTCATAAATCTCACCTATGGTAAGCCCACAGCGTGCTAATCCCATACCCTTGGCGATACATCTTCGTAATTATCTGAGGAGAGAGAGTTATGAGAGTTGAATTATTACATCATCAAGAGGAAATCGTGTATTCGCGCCCCGTTCCTTCATCTAAGTTCATATAAATTCATATATATTCATATGAATTCAGTGCATTGGTTCATTAGCGGTACGTGTCAACATTGCAAGCCCGTTATGGCCATATTGATTATATACGAAAGCTCAGTGTCCCACTGCGCATTTTAAGTGTTAAGTAAATACCGGTGTTTGACCTTGGCAGGGTCACGGCCGGTGAAAGATGCATTGGAGCTCTTTATGGACGAGGGAATGGATTAAAACGCCTTTTTTATGGGCAGAGATGGTTGTTGCTGTAGCTGTGTTTGCATACGTTGGGTTGCGGGGGTGGGGGGCGGGGGGTCTTGAATGTGTTTTTTTTGCGTGCCTTGAAGAATTATTTTCTACATTTTTTCATGATTTTGTAGATGGTTCATTCTTTTTTTTAGCATCTTTGGTCAGGCAAAGGTTAAAAAGTAAGTAATCTTGCTTTGCAACTTTAATCGAGTGTGACTTTTAAATGACCAAAAAAAACCTCTCAGGAGAATTGCCGAAGTAATTCCCAATTGAAATTCACGACGAGGTCCGCAGACGTTTGAAAGTCCGAGAGTGCTTTACGGTTTACACAAATTAGATTATAAACAAACCTAAAGCAGTCCTATAACCATCCTTGGCTTTGAAACTTGTGCTTTGTACTGGCGTGTAATGGGTTCTCCCCAATCTGCACCCAGGGAGTGTTAGGTGTCATTAAAAACGGTAACGCTGCATTGATACTTCTCGGCAGACAGTTACGTCCCTGGGTGGAAATTAGCCAGGGATTATATCGGGTCGTGAATTGAATTTAGGGCCGTTTTATGCCCTGACGTTGATATGAAACATATGCAGGTGAATGTTAACTGGAATGAGTATTTGCAGTTGCCCAGTTACGCTTGTTGCTCTGCAAGCACCGACGTTCTCGATAAGAGCAGGTGATTGCTGTCGTTCTTTGTCTGAACTACGTAAAGCGAAGGACCTCCATATTTTACCGAAGCCTGACTGCGGTTACGTCTCTTCTCGCTTCATTATTTAGGCTTCTGAAATCAATTTTTGTCTCGCTGCAAACTGCTCTTCATTAAAGATAACTGGAAGTATAAATTAACGTTTGTATCCCGCTGCGCGCGATTCCGTGATTGAAATCACAGATGTAATTCGTATTGCAGTGAGGAGTTTCCTCTGAAAGCTGTGTGTATTATCAGTACGCACAATGCAACCATGTTCTGAAACCAAACTCAGTTTTGTACCAAGTCACAGAATGGCCAGGCTGAATAAGGCTTACAAGTGAAACAGACCGAAATTTCATGCAAAAAGTTGAATTTAAAGCCATCCTGGGCCTCTGTAGGCTCATAGGGCAGGCGCTGATCTCTTTCTTAGGCCGACAGCCAGTGGGGGACAGGTCCCAGTGCCTATGGAACGTGGCCAGTGTGTCGCAAAAGATTATATATTAATCTAGTTCAGTCCATAGTCTGCAGTATTGCAGGGAAACCAGTTTCAAAGAATTTTTTAGATTTGAAGATAAAGCTGCGACAAAAGTACAGAATAAAAAAAAAAAAGTAAACCACATTTTTTTTCTCGTATTATAAGCTTTTCGTGAATTTCAATAAGAAAATTCCTGAAATGTGCATCGCCACATTTTTTCCAATCCTCCTCAAATGAAAATACAAATTTTCTCCAATGATAATTATTTATTGTCGGCATTTGTTAATATTATTTTTACGATATCCGAATGAAGGAAGAATTATTTCTCTAGTTGCTTGATTATTTCCTTTGAAACTTACAAGACATAATTCAACGGGACATACAGGTTACTGACGACAAGTAGATGAAATTCCAAACAAGTTCAGACAATCTTTTATTTATTTTTTTTTTTTTAACAAAAGCAGCCTGACCAAGACGAAAGGCGTCTAGACTGTAACAGCACACAAATATAGCAGGAAGAATCGCCGCCCTAATTGATATGTGTTGCGTCGAGACGACACAGGTCCGCGTTAGCATGGGACGGCACGCTATGCATTTGCAATGCACGAGATGTCGGGGTCAGATACGCGCTTACGGAGTTGCATGAGAAACTGATGCAAAACGCGCAGAGAGATATGCACAAACAACGCGTGGAGAGAGAGAGAGAGAGAGAGAGAGAGAGAGAGAGAGAGAGAGAGAGAGAGAGAGAGAGATACACAAACAAGCGCGTTGGTGCAAAACTTCAGGCGAAGTATGCACAAGCAACGCGTGGGGAGAGAGAGTTACACACAAGCGTGTTGGTGCAACGCGTGTAGAGAGATATATACACAAGCGTGTTGGTGCAACTCATGGAGAGAGAGAGAGAGAGAGAGAGAGAGAGAGAGAGAGAGAGAGAGAGAGAGAGAGAGAGAGACACACAAACGCGTTGCTGCGATGAGGCTTTATGAGATCAACAGAACCCACTCAGCGTTTATATTATAAAAACAAAAAAACAAAAACAAAAAAATGGAAATCTCATGAACAGACGAATTCCATCCACGGGACTCCCGCGCGCACGGGTCATGGCGCAGTCTCGACTTCGGATTCCTCTCCTGTACCTTCCATTCTATTTAGACCGCAATTAAAGCAAGAGCCAGGCTATTATATCTAATAGCCGTGCAATTAATTTAAAGCTAGCTTGCTAACCACCCCGGACGTAATGTACTTCCAGCTATCACTGGATAAACGCGCTCGTAAGGAAGGCCATTTTATTGGTAGGTTTCCCCGACCTAAGTGGTCATATCTGTTCTTATGTATTTTCGTACGGGGCAATTAACCTCACTACCTTTGCGCATTAGATCACCTGTGTGCTTCCAGTCTCTCTCTCTCTCTCTCTCTCTCTCTCTCTCTCTCTCTCTCTCTCTCTCTCTCTCTGTCTCGGTAGTGCTTGCTATAGCTTAAGGATTGGAAGAGGCTTAATGTGGTTACGTCTGTAGAATGATAACTGATCATTTATTTTTTTACTGTTATATTGATAGTCATTTATTATTATTATTATTATTATTATTATTATTATTATTATTATTATTATTCATAGGAGAACTAGTTCTCAGAGAGAGAGAGAGAGAGAGAGAGAGAGAGAGAGAGAGAGAGAGAGAGAGAGCAATTTGGTCTAAGGTACAATTCGGTTTTTATTTTTCCAATAGGAAATTGTAAAAAAATTAGTGATTGAAGAAAATTATTCCCCATCTTGAAAAGAGGATATTTCACGTATGTAAAATGTTACTTTTTTATTTCCCATTCGCGAATATATCTTTTTTTTTTTTTTAAACATCTAAATCCAAAATAAGAAATAAGTTTTTGAAAGAAACGCCCCAACTAATATGATAATTTACCTTGAACGACACGAATTAAGTGCTGTTTAGTCAAACAAGACTAAATTGACGTAACGCCCAAGATTGGGCAGATTGCCGATTTAGATAAACAGTTTTTATGTATAATTTAAAAAAATTTTTATTTTACTTCCTCTTCAAAATTCCTCGCCTTGTTTTTTTCTCTATAAATAGCCAAGCTTGGGCGGTGTAAGTTACCAAGTTTACAACGGATCCAAGTTTACAACGGATCTTCGTCTGGGAATTCCATTGTCCAGAAAAATACTTAAAAATAGAAAAAAAGAAAATCTTTTCTCTTTTGTTTGTCTCCAGATAACAGACAATGATTTCGCTGTTGAATAACAATTGAATTTTACCTCTTAAATATTTTCAAGGGTTAAAAGTTAAAAAGTTTCAGCTACCTGTTATTTGTTGCTCGTCTCAGTTGCCAATGGAACGTTTCGAAAAATGTCGGAATTAAGAATGCAAGCATGAGTGGAATGTTGCCTGGGAATGTTTGGAAGTGGAAAATATTTATAAAAAGAAGTGATGACTTCGTGTGGGTTTTAGCTTTTGACGTGGCTCCCATGAGGAGACCGTTGAGTTCACGTTTCAATTAGGGAGTCATATGATGTTTATGAAAAGAAAAATGTTGCCTGTTTATATATATATATATATATATATATATATATATATATATATATATATATATATATATATATATCTGCACCTTGGTTGTAAATATATATATATATATATATATATATATATATATATATATATATATATATATATATATATATATATATATATATATATATATATATATATATATATATATATATATATATATATATATATATATATATATATAATATATATATAGTTATATATATATATAGAACAGTAGACCTTTCTCTGTGTGTGTGTGTTTCAATAATGATTCAAGAAGCTGAGAATCAAATTGCCATATAAAATCACAACAAAGACAAACTCGCGTGCAATATGAAAACGAAGTCGCATCATCCTCCCCTTTAGGGAACCAGCCGGCCATGACAAAAGAGATGGCGATTCCAGGAACCTCTAAGTGACAAACTTCTCCTTCGGAAAAGGAGGAGGGCAATCAAGCATTAAGCCTTATATATTTATTTTTTCTCTCTCTCTTTGTCATTCTCGTTAGCGACGGCTGGTGTGACAGAAGGTATCATTTCGTTAGGATAGGTGTGTGTGAATTTTTTTTTTTTTGGTCTGTTAAGTGAACGAAGCTTCAAGAAAAGCAAGTTCCTTTATTTCATCTGTATAGATGGCGTTGATGTCGCCGGTTCAGTTGTGATGTTTATATTAGGTTCAAGTTGTCACTTGTTTTGAAGTTTTGTCATTTCGTTTTTAAGTGTGTTTACTTTGGGAGCCTTGCATTGTTGATATAACTGTTCATTGATCAAAATATCTTGCTGTACTACCATTTGGAGATTTGTTCATTCAGGTGGTTAGTTACCGTTTTCCAATTTATTTAAATCCATTTTGCTCTGAGGTTTTGAACTGAATTATAAGCTACAATTCCTTTCCATACTGACGATTTATTTAGCAACAGCCTGACAGCAGAAACCTGTCTATGGCTCCCTTTAAACCAAGCAACGTAAAAGAACATTTAAAGGAAATAACTTTACACAATTTTTATCGATTTGCGAAAACAACTTTTTCGGTTTGCGAAGACGCCACGAAGACTGCATGATACGAGGTACAGTATATGATAATATTTGTTATCAAGTCTCCCCACTGACTTGTGAATGTATGCATAAGCGCTTGTATATTCGCTTGTTAGTAAATATCCCTTTGCTTGTTCTCGTTAAGTAAGCTGAAGTGTGTTGGCTTAACGTCACACTTTCGAACAATGCTGGCGGTGTGCTCAAGTACTTTTATTTTCCTCCTAGAAGAATGTTCACACTTGTGTATGCTGTTAGACCTCGGGTGATGGCTGTTTGTTCAGAGACTTGCACAAATATTGTTCCCTCAAGGGGGCGCTGTTTGTTTGAAAGCGGTTTTGTTTAACAAACATGGAACTTGAATTCCTTAGCCGAGATTCTTTCAGCTAATAATCCAAATAGACGTGATTGTCTTGGTGATAGGAAAGATAACAAAGCTCACAGTCTTCTAAGAATGTTCCTGAAATATTTTTACAAAATGAACGAAGTCCCCAGATGAGGAGGTTTTAAAAAGTATCACAGTGAGGTTGCAGGTGTGTAAGCACGTCCTTGCTTAAGAAATAGATAGATAGATAGATTGATAGATAGATAGATAGATAGAGACTGGAGTGAGGTGCCAGTAACTGAATATTTGTCTGATTTAAGTTGCATTTGTTGTCTAGACGTTGAATATTGATTTTCCTTGCTTGCTGTGATTTCAAGTTTTGTTAGTATTCATGCTAGACCTGTAGAGGCAACGTGCACAACAAGTGTATATTATATTTACATGGAAATATTATATAATCTTGTCTAAAAATTATTATATTTGTGTGAAGATGGTATCCTTGAGTCTTTCACCTTCTTGTAAGTGGTCATTCAGTATAGCAAACTAATCTTCTGCATTGTTTATTTTAAAGTACTTATTTGAGTTAATTCACAACGAAATTTTTTATAATAATAAGAGTCAAAGAAATTATTGGAACCCTCATTTAAACGCACTTTCACTTGCCTTTTACACTTTGTTTAAATGTGTGGATATCATTGAATGCTATTTCACTACAACAAGTATCTATTGCCAGTTTTTACATTTTTCGAATATTGCTCTACTTTCAGTATGCGTTAAAGCAGTAGTTAATGACTACAAAATCCTGGCATTTCTATTTTTTTAAGAACGAATCGTATCCTGATACTGTTTTTCAACTAATGTCCAATACTGAGTTACAGAAGCGTCTATATGAGTGTGTATCTGATGTTGTTTTTCAACTAATGTCCAATACTGAGTTACAGAAGCGTCTGTATGAGTGTGTATCTGATGTTGTTTTTCATCTGATGTTTGTTTTTTGTTTTTCAACTAATTTCCAATACTGAGTTACAGAAGCGTCTATATGAGTGTGTATCTGATGTTGTTTTTCAACTAATGTCCAATACTGAGAGTTAGTTTGTATCTGATGTTGTTTTTCAACTAATGTCCAATTCTGAGTTACAGAAGCGTCTATATGAATGTGCATCTGATATTGTTTTTCAACTAATGTCCAATACTGAGTTACAGAAGCGTCTATAGAATCTGATGTTTTTCAACTAATGTCCAATACTGAGTTACAGAAGCATACGTTAAACTAATGTCATTAATTCATTGTGAATTACGTTAACTTAATTCACTGTCGTCGAGGAATTTTTAAATCCAAATAATTCCTAGATCACGGGATGAACAAGACGCGAAGGCAAACCACATCAAATGTTTATATTCATTTTTCCAGGCAGTGTATTTTTCACAACCACGGCCGAACCAGTCAATCCATCTTTTTTGTTTTCCTTTTTTCTCTTCTTCAGCTGTCTGTCATCCCCTCCCGTATGTTTATATATAATTATTTTTGCTTCTCGCGCTTCACTATTTATCCTGACTGAAGACGGTCGATTCCTTATCTGTCGCAGTCGTGCATTGCTGATTGGACCTTGAGAGGGACGGTCGTTTATCTTGTGCTAATGCTCTCTCTCTCTCTCTCTCTCTCTCTCTCTCTCTCTCTCTCTCTCTCTCTCTCTCTCTCTCTCTCTCTCTCGCTTCAGTGTTGGATGCGCTATTTGTTTTGGGGGAAGCTTTGTCCTGTATCACTCTCGGGCCAAAAATGGTCCCGGTTGGGAAGTGGGGAAGACAGGGGGGGGTTCTTTGGCTATTTTTGTTGTGCTGACTTCGATAAACTGGTTCAGTGAATTATGAATATATATATATATATATATATATATATATATATATATATATATATATATATATATATATATATATATATATATTATATATATATATTGTATATTATATTGTATATTATAATATGTATAATATATATAATATATATATATATATGTATGTATATATATATATATATGTGTGTGTGTGTGTGTGTGTGTGTGTGTGGGTAATAACCATAATGCCCTCCTAAAATTGAGGCTATTATTGTTGCACACTTATCCAGTAAAAGTGACCAGTTAATGTGCCTCGTTGTTGAACTTCTCAGTTCCAGGGGTTCTTAATTCTTCAGACCGGTGGATCGTGGAACAGTCTCCCTGAGGATGTTGTGCAATTGGAACCTAAAAAGTTCAAGAGAAGATGCAATGCATTTCTACCCTAAAACAATTATCCTTGCATCTTAATAATTTACTTAAATTTTTATATATCTTTATTAGTGTGTTAATTTATTTTTTCTTCTAGTAACTGATCTCATTACCTCTGTATTTCGTATTCCCTACTGTTACTTCTTTCAAACGAACACCATATTCTTTAAAAGTTTAATTTCTAGTCAGTGGCCCCTCTGGGCTTGTTCCATATGAATGGGGTTCAACTTCTGAATTTATATTTACCGTAGAAATTGCCATTAACTATCACCGCTTACTTACTGTACAAGATAGAAAATATTCGATTGCTATGACGTCACGTGGTTCGTTGCATTTCACGTAAGCTAATTTTAACTCTCTCTCTCTCTCTCTCTCTCTCTCTCTCTCTCTCTCTCTCTCTCTCTCTCTCTCTCTCATTTCATCCCGGATGTCATTTAATCAAGCGATTCGGAAGGGGCTGGAAAGCCCGTTAACTGGACTTAGTCAGTTACCTTACCACTGAGGGATTCAAAATTCCAGCGAGGTGTGGGCATATATAATCTCGGCGAGCATCTATCTCATCCTGTTTCTCAGAGAGAGAGAGAGAGAGAGAGAGAGAGAGAGAGAGAGAGAGAGAGAGAGAGAGAGAGAGAGAGAGAGACGGTCCTAAGATCACACAAGCTTCTTTAGGAAAAGTGGCTAGTCTGGGAGTGGCTTAGCACGTCTGCCGTGTTGCAGTGATTTTATTGCTTATTAGTTGGAGAGAGAGAGAGAGAGAGAGAGAGAGAGAGAGAGAGAGAGAGAGAGAGAGAGAGATTAGAGATTATATGGCAGCTTAAGTGAATCTGGGTACCTTGAAATCCTTATCACGAAGAGACTTGCGGATAACTTTGAAGATCTGGTTTTTAGTTGATATGCTCTTCCTAATCTCTTTGAATACTGAACAAAAATAAAAAGAAATACTGGAATTATAGTGCCATTAGGTTTTATGGTGATTGCAGTCGTTCTTGATTTAGTCAGAATATTTCGTTTTTGTTTTGTTTTATTTTATTTATTTTTTTTTTGCCCTTCTTAGTAGTGCAAATTCTCACAACCTGAATGTTTCGACAATCGTAATGCATTTCTTCTTCACCCTCATAAACTAACTGTCTTCATTTTTTTGCAAAAGTCATAAAACTTAGACATTTAATAATGCCTAAGTCACTGATATTAAGGCAGAAAGATTAAATTTATTCCACTTACTTTCTAACATATGAAAAGTATACCAAAGGTGCACACATATTGTTTGTTTAAAAGAATCCAAAAATCAATGAAAAAATGACTTGCCAGTTAGTTTATGAGGGTGACGATATGTTAATGTCTTTTGTAGAAAAGTATAAGATCATTTAATAATCATTGATAAAGAATTAATAATAATAATTTCCAAACACCAATTGTAAAACAGAAGTAACTGAAACTTGCCTGTAGGCTTTTTTCATATGAACAGGGGCTTATAATAATAATAATAATAATAATAATAATAATAATAATAATAATAATAATAATAATAATAAGATTCGACCGTTACCGATTTTCGAAGTGGATTAAAGATTCTCGGCTGAAAACAAAATAAAATTTCGTCAAAGACAATGCCCGTCCAATATCCTGTAATATCAACATTTATATAGAATGAGAAAATTTCATTTATTCATATATGCCAATGATGTACATCATCTGAAGTCTTTTAGCTTATTTTTTGTCGGTGTTTTTCACCTTTGCTTTAAAACTCATGAAGGCAAATAAATTTCCTCTTTTGTAAAACCAAGTCGATATTACGAGATACTGATTTTTTTTTTTTTTATCAAATTCAATTTTGGTTCCACGTCGAAATTTGAAAATCTGCTTAGGAAATCAATACCGATTGCTTTGAAAACCGAGAGCTTTGAAAACGAAGAGCTTTGAAAGCTGAGGGCTTTGAAAACAGAGGGCTTTGCAAGCCGAGAGCTTTGAAAACAAGGGAATTTGAAAACCGAGAGCCGAGACCTTTGAAAATAAGGGAGCTTTAAAAACAGAGAGCTTTGAAAACAGAAAGCTTTGAAAACAAGGGAGCTTTGAAAACAAGGGAGCTTTGAAAAAAGGGAGCTTTGAAAACAAGGGAGCTTTGAAAACAAGGGAGCTTTGAAAACAGGGAGCTTTGAAGACATAGAGGTTTGAAAACAAAGAGCTTTGAAAGTTTTAAATAAGCTTTAAGTTTTTCTCGAGGAGAGCTTAGCATTTTTTAAACCTTACTTATACTCTCTTATTTCTTCTTTTTCACGACTGACATTCCACGGGATTACCAAGGCCAAAAAATAAATAAATAAATAAATAAATAAATAAATAAATAAATAAAAAAGCAGATAAATAAATTCACTAAGGTCCCGTGGCCCAGCTCCAGTGTGGTGACTGCTGTAACTGTATAATGATGATTGATTATCATCGTGCGCGGATATGATGAAGTTGTTGTGTGGGGGGGAAGAAGCAATAATGTAATCAGTCATTGTTGTCAGGCTCTCCCGATGAGTCTACAATGATAGTGGTTGTGAGAATTAGTCTCGTTGGGTGGTTGCGTTCCCTTCGGTAAAATGTGACATCATCAGTATGGCATCAATCACAATTCTGCCACTCATTTTTTTACAGTATTTTTATATTGTTTATATAAATTCGATTTGTATTATATTTTTATATTATTTATTATATATAAATTTGAAGTGTCCTTGACATTCTCGTTTTACTGTATTTTTTTACCTTTGTAAAGAGTTCAGCAATATAATGGGAAGCAGCTACCTTCCCTTGAGAACCTCTTGTGTTCATATTTATCCGTGTTTGAGATGAGTTGGCGACAAAATAATAGACGCATCTAAATTCTGAAAAAAGGGAGTGAAAGTGTTGATTATTGGCATTTAACAAAATGACAGCCAAATAATATATTTCACAACCATTCGCCCTGATGTTGCGAGGAACTCTTGCATTCATTGTTATGTTATTAACATCGTTAATTATAATTACCTGTAAGCTGTACCACCTGTTAAAGGAAAGGTCTTGGAGAAGCAAAGGTTACTGACATCAAGAGGGCAGCAGAGCGCAGGCGCGGCGCTAAGGTCAACTTCGGTGGATGGGAGATCAGAATCACTGCTCAGAAGAATGGACGGTCAAGTCCTTTTAACCTCGAAGGAAACAGAATGCTCCCATTCTTACTTATTTTCTTTTGTCTACTTATTTTATATAAATGTACATGTGATTTATATATATATATTTAGCTCGAACTGCACTTACTTCAATGTTAAAGCCGCAGTACTTATGACAGGGGTTGTTCCACTATGTGACTCAACCCCTTTGGGCGTCATGGATATGTATCCTTTACTGATTCTACGCCTCTCACAGGATTAGAAGGGGTGTCCAATAAATTAGCCACTCACGAGGCACAACTCCAATTCCAATTCCATTCTTTCGCTCTTTTTCAACCTCTCAACAGAATTCCAGGCTCAAGTGCAAGATTTAGCCTAGTGGCACCTAAGTTCCTTCAGCTTCTCAAGGTCAAAGGCCTTCGCTAAACCGCAACATATTATTTCCCTCGGCTTCGCTGAATGGCCTCGTTTCCTGGATTCTGTGACCCGTGAAAGCACTTAAGGAAAAATAGGCTTATATTTTCTTGGAAATCACACTTTTGTGATTTTATTGTCCGTTCTAGTCTCCGTTTAATGGCGAGGGAAGCGCAGGAGGAGGTGATAGTCACAGCTTCGAGGTTCCGTAAGAGGATTCTTCGGTTTAGGATTTAGAAGGACGTCTGCTGTAAAAATGAGTTCAGGATGGCTTCTCGAAGGAAGTGAGAGACATGAAGGCGCTGGAGTAAGGAATCCTAGAGGAGAAGGATGGGGCGGAGGAAGTGAATACCATCCTAGAAGTATCGCATCAGTGAAGGATGTGTTCTGCAAAAATGGGATATTGTTCAGTATCTCGAAGTTAGAAATATCTTAGGGATGCAAGGAAGGCGCAGGAGTAAGGGATCCTAGAGGAGAAGGATGGGGCAGAGGAAGTTAATACCATCCTAGAAGCATCCGAGAAGGATGGTCGTATCCAGCATCAGTGAAAGGATGTGTTCTGCAAAAATAGGATTTTGTTCAACATCTCGAAGTTAGTTAGGAGTAAGGAATCCTAGAGTTAGAAGGATGGGGCGTAGGAAGGGAATGCCATCGGAGAGGTATCCGAGAGGGATGGTCGTATCCTGCGACTTGATGTCAGGAGAACAGGACTCTCGCGTCCTAAAGTCGTGATCCTTCTTTCTCGAGGCAGACGTTTACGACACCAGATCTCGTCGTATTGCGGGGATAAAATTTCCTTCATTCGCCTCACATTTGGGAGGTTTTCGAGAATGTATGTATGTATGCGAGTATGTGAGTGTTTTATGTGTCGTGTGTGTGTGTGTGAGAAAGAGAGAGAGAGAGAGAGAGAGAGAGAGAGAGAGAGAGAGAGAGAGAGAGAGAGAGAATGATGTATGTACGTATGTGTTTGTTTGTGAGTGTTTTATGTGTTTGTGTTTGTGTGCATGTGTGCTTGTCTGAGAGAGAGAGAGAGAGAGAGAGAGAGAGAGAGAGAGAGAGATAAATGTAGAATAAATTTATGACGTTAAGCAGATTGTATGCGCGTGTGAGTGTTTTATGTGTCGTGTGTTTGTGTGTGTGTGTGAGTGTGTGTTTGTCTGAGAGAGAGAGAGAGAGAGAGAGAGAGAGAGAGAGAGAGAGAGAGATAAATTTAGAATAAATTTATAACGTTACGAGATTAAAGTGTCTGATGTCTTTGAAATAAATTTGAGAAAACCAAAGAGGAGGGTCGCTCCAAAGTAAACTAGTCGGAAGTTTGAACGAGCCTCAAAAATCTGTGTAAAACGTACCTTTATTTCTTTAACTACTGTCAGCCTTAACCAATTTGTTAAGGAGTACGAAAATACACGAATTAAATCGCGTTCTTATAAGCAATCTCATTTTTAGCTTCTACCTAAATTCGAGCGACCAAAATAGACTTCTTAAGTAACCACCGAATCTATTTTACGCCAGTCCTCAGGCATTGTTACTTCGTAGACACTGACATTGCGTGTTTTTTTCTCTCTCCTATCCTTGATAGAAGATAATGTTTATTGAGGCTACGGTCTTGCGGGTACTTATTTTACGATTACTTCCCTGACGGGAGACGTCCATCTCCAGTTACGTGGCAGGCATTGTCCCCTAAGCCTGATGATGCAGGCTATATTCGTCCTATTGTCAGATGTTTATTCTTAGACTGAGATTGGGTTTACACGGTTTTCGTGGGACGCCAGACGGAGTTTAGTTCTTTATCTTTTAAGATATTGTTTCGACGCGACTTCTTCTTGACTTCTTGACTTCTTTTAACGATCTGCTTGAGTGCTTTTGTGGGATTTATGCTTTGAGAAGAATTGCTTGATCTTCGAAGTGATTTCTACTGGAGTCTCAGTTTCAGGTTCGTCTCTTTAAGTTTGTAATTGGTAGATATTCTCTCAAGAATTTTAATGTTCTTTTTAGTTTTCTGTAAAAGGAAATTATTGTGCCGGCTTTGTCTGTCCGTCCGCACTTTTTCTCTCCGCCCTCAGATCTTAAAAACCACTGAGGTTAGAGGGCTGCAAATTGGTAGGTTGATCATCCACCCTCCCATAATCAAACAAACAAAATTGCAGCCCTCTAGCCATAGTAGTTTTTATTTTATTTAAGGTTAAGGTTAGCCATAATCGTGCGTCTGGCAACGTTATAGGACATGCCACCACCGGTCCGTGGTTAAAGTTTCATGGTCCGCGTCTCATACAGTATTACACAGAGACCACCGAAAGATAGATCTATTTTCGGTGACCTTGATTATACGATGTACAGAAAACTCGACTGCGCCGAATAAACATTGGCGCATTTTTTTACTTGTTTTTTACAGTATCTAAACTCTTCGCGATGAGGTTCCTGAATGTCTGTAGCCATAGTGCAGTTTCAGTTTGTGTCGTTTCTTGTAGCTTTGTGATGTGGTAGATACTTCCTAAATTTAAAAAGAAAATAAAAAAAATTAATATCCTTTCTTTAAATTCTTCTCTTAATGTTCTTCGTCGTGAGGTTCATCAAAGTTGTTGCCATAATGAGTTTAATACAAAACACGGTTTGTAACAAAAAGTTTCTGAAACTTGAGAATATCTGAAATTATTTTTGTCATTTAGGCTCACGTTCAGTATGCAGTAGATATTCCTTCAATTTGCCATCCAATTAAATCTTACCTCATGTGGTGCACTGTAAGCAATACTTATGTTTCTTTGCAGCGTGCCTTCGGCCCCTAGCTGCAACCCCTTTCATTCCTTTTACTGTACCTCCTTTCATATTCTCTTTCTTCCATCTTACTCTCCACCCTCTCCTGCAACTGCGAGGTTTTCCTCCTGTTATACCTTTCAAACCTTTTACTGTCAATTTCATTTTCAGCGCTGAATGACCTCATGGGTCTCAGTGCTTGGCCTTTGGCCTAAATTCTATATTCAATTGAATTAAATCTCAACCTAAGAGTTTAGTTCCTTTGTTTACAGCTTTTTGATAATTCTACATGATCTTCAATTTTAAATTTCTGTACTTGTGCCTTTTAATTGCAAGAATCAACAAATTCGTCTCTTAATTTCATGAACAATTTGGGATTTTATATCTGCAAAGTCATTGAAGTTTCGAGGTCGTTTGCAAATGTTTTTATAATTCAATACAAACTGTATTAAATCATCAAAACATTTGCAAGCGACCTCGAAATTTCAATGACTCTGCAGAGATAAAATCCCAAATTGTTTATGATATCAAGAGACGAATTTGTTGGTCCTTGCAATTAAAAGAAAGGTTCAAGTAGAGAAATTTTAAAATACAAACTGTTGAGCTTTGGAGGAAAATTCTGTTTAAATTAGTTATTAATTTTGTATCTGGTATTCGAGAATGGTAATTGACAATAAAGCCTATGTTCATGATCAGTGATTGTTTAGAAATAAAATTGTTTAAATCAGGTTGGTAAATGGTATGCGTACCTTCATCGCGGGAGCTGTTACTTTTGCAAGCCTTTACCTGATATTCATTACGTAAACCAAGATCCTGTGAACTATTTGTATTTTGGTAGATTAGTTTTAGGCCGAGGTCGAAATACCAACTATTTCACAATGAGAAAACTGTTTTCCTTTTAATAAAAAACAAATAAAACACGCGTGTTAGCATACAGAAAGGTGATTCGGGTAACTCTTGGGATCACTCAAATACAATATTTAATGATCTGAACCTTTGACTCCGAATCAAAACTTTATCGTATTACGTTTTTTTCTGCACATATATCGGACTGGGGAAAATATCTTTTTCACATATCCCTCATCTTGCACGTCTATTTAATCTCGAACGATATTCGAATCGTTCCCAAAACTGAGAGGTTAAGGCGTTCAGCCACTATTCCAACCTGTTCCGATCTGCCTCGCGTAATAATTCTTCAGCCATGTGTGTTTAATGCCATGTGGTCCTCACCTCGCCCACCCGAAAACCATAAACTGCACGAGTCAAATATTAAGAGGATGACCTCTCGTAGTCTCCCTTACATCTTATACCTCCCCCTCCCTCGCCTACACCCTACCCTCGGTCATCCCCCCCTTCCCCATATCCTCAATCATTCCCCCCCATCCCCCCGGGGGAAGTATTCTAACATATCATGAGCTTAACGGCCGGACCATAAATTCTTTTATTTCTTTTTGGTATCCTTTTCGGTGTAGTTAAATTAAAAAAAAAAAAAAAATGAGAAGGGGTTGGGGGGCGATTTCAGTGAATGTATGTAATCTCTCTCTCCCTCTCTCTTTCTCACTCATATATATATATATATATATATATATATATATATATATATATATATATATATATATATATATATATATATATATATAATTATATAATATAATTCTGATAAAAATGGAACCAGGGGATTTCGCAGTTAATGTATCGTTATCTCTCTCTCTCTCTCTCTCTCTCTCTCTCTCTCTCTCTCTCTCTCTCTCTCTCTCTCTCTCTCTCTCTCTCAAAGTTAGTATGCCTATTTATATTCCTTTGGAGTTGCTGTACGCTACTGACAACTGATTAGTCCGTGGAACCGGATAAATTATTATTGATGTATTTAATATGCAAATCTGGTAAACATGTTCATGATTTTAAAATTGCTACGTGTTTACAGGCTCTAAAGGTATCTGCATCATTTAATCTTATCTATGCATACTAAGACTTATTTTTTCATGTTCATGAACTGCAGTTTACTTTCTATACATGCCGAAAGAATTTGCGTCATATGCTGAAAAAGTGTGTGGTAAAAACTCTCATTTTTCAAAGTGCGTGGTCCATTTCTTATTGTTGGTTCTTGCTAATTATGCACAAACGAAGTGTTCAAGAATGTGACATCATTATTATTTTTAGTTAAGGTACAACAGTAACGCTAATTTTCAAAGGTCGAGTGACCTTGAACTCTCACATTTACTGTTTTGAGGTTGTCAATATAACTGATTTAAGAATACCCTTATTTCCACTCCCTTCTAGCAATTGTTTCACAGTGCAACTGCGAGGTTTTCCTCTCGTTACACCTTTGTAATCTTCACACTCAATTTTCCTTTCAGCGCTGAATGACCTCATAGGCCCCAGAGCTTGGCCTTTGGCCTAAATTGTATATTCTGTTGTATTCTGTTTTATTAAGAATACCCATAATGCATCACTGGTTCATCACGAGGAAAAAATAAGGAAATGTAATTTAGCAGTCATAATAAATTTCCATTTGGTATGTCTGAAGTCATTTTCTAAGATATAACTGAATGTGTAGCAGGTATGTGATTATAGTGGTTTAATGATAGGTTTCGTGGAGCGCAGCAATTAGTTACACGACCTACGGTCAAATATAGGGGAGTATTAATTTAAAGTATTTTAGTTGCACGAGAGGAATTGGTGAGAAGTGCTAACTAACGGAAGGTCAGATTTTTTATTATGTATATTAGTTGTAATGTTAATGTTTTTTTATATGTATTTTATATGAATTACTTAAGGTCACAGTTCCTCGTTGGACGAGTCGGTAGAGTTCTCAGCTAGCACTCTGCTAGTCCCGAGTTCGAGTCTCCGGCCGGCCAATGAAGAATTAGAGGAATTTATTTCTGGTGATAGAAACTCATTTCTCGGTATAATGTGGTTCGGATTCCACAATAAGCTGTAGGTCCCGTTGCTAGGTAACCAGTTGGTTCTTAGCCACGTAAAATAAGTCTAATCCTTGGAGCCAGCCGTAGGAGAACTGTTAATCAGCTCAATGGTCTGGTTAAACTTAGGTATACTTGACTTTAACTTCAGGTCATGCCTGCAATGCCATTCAGGGGTTGTGTCTCCGTAGAGTTTATCTAATTTGCCTCGTGGAGTCATTTTGACCAATACCGGTATTATGTAAACACTGGTAGAAGTTTTGCTTCAGTTCTCTTGAAGTGGTTGGAGGAACACTGAATAAAACATTCAGAGTGGTCCAGCCTCTTCCTTGATTATTCTCGTCTCTGCCTGGATTAACAATAAGCCGAATTACTGCTTCCTCTCGTGAATATTTCAGCATAAGTAATCTGACAAACTGCGTGGATATAATCTAACATGTTCTCGGGGTCTTCTTAGGTAGCTGCTCAGCACTGTAGTCTCTTTCATGAATTATCTTGATATTTATTCGTATGGTCGATAATTATCGTTATTTATTTATGAATTTATGTATCCTTTAAATTAGTACAGTGGTACTGATCGTCAGCACGCCTGAGAAAGACTGCCTTGTCTTTAATTTTATAGTGAATTACATTGAATTACATTTTCTATTGAAGTCAGTGGCATCGTTTGTCAGAGACTGTCTTTTCATTTAGATTTTGAATCGATCTATATTTCCCCTTTTTCGCTTCGGGTAAGCTTCTCAGGGATAAATAAAGATTATTGACATTTACCTTCATTTGCTATATGAAGTAAATGGAAGGAAACGTGGAAAAATCTTTCTTTATTCTTGAGAAACTTACTTGAGCAGGGGCAAAGAAGAAATATAGACTGGTTCAAAGTCTAAATAAGAAGATAGTCTAGGAATAATGCCACTAACTTTATAGAAATTTCTTAAGAGAGAAAATATTCACAAATAGCAGTTAGTGAATTGCTTATATGTCCTAATATGACGTACCTACAACTGGCTTACTTTTAAGTGTCCTATCCTTATAAAAAAACTTTTATTAGTTACACCACCTGAAATTATGCGAAGCCATTCCGTGTCCTGACAGTCACGGGTCATACTTAGCGTGACTTGACCAACCTTGGCCCTGAATAACAGCTGGTAGGCAGGATTTTGTATAGTGCCGCGACTGAGTTGTCACGTAGTACTTTTTCCCTCTTAATTTTCTTCTAATGTTTATGAAGTATGTCCTTTTGAAAGCTGTCATCTGAATTGGTAAATGTTTGTAAGCAAAAATGCGTTTCTTAGTTATTATGGACATTCTCCTTTTTTTCCACTATGTCTTTCAGTATGATAATTTTTTACGTGGCGTTTAGATGATCTCAGTAGACGGATAATTCTTAAAGCTTCTGTAACGGAAGCGAAATATTTTGAGACGTATCTGTTTTCTGGAGACAGTATTTTCGTATTTTGTTTTTATGTGATTATCTCCTTGCTTTGTTCGAAAGGAAATTCAGGATTTTTTCCATATAAACCAATTACTAGTTCGTATATAAATAAAGGCAATGCCACGAAGGAAAGTGGAACGACGGAGTTTTTCAAAAACATCGTGTAACCAGTGTAAGTAATTCTTCAGAGTTGAGTTGGTTTTACTCCAAATACTTTTACATTCGGCCATTTGTGATTTTTCAGCCTGAAGTGCGATATTAGCCTTGTAAGTTTTAGAATGGGTTTATACATCGAAGAATTCTCTCAGTTAATGTCAGATGAGGCCACCGTGAAGTCTGATAAATTGGCGAGTTTCCCTGCTAATCTGTTCATTTATGGTCCGCTGGTATAGTGGTTAGTGTCGTGAAATGCCACTGAGATGTCGCGGGTTCGCGTTTCTCCCAGGGCATTGAAAAATCACTGGCTCCGTATCATGGTCAGTTACTGCTGCGGTGTGGGGTCTGCGGTGGGACGTTGAAGTCAACATTCTTTGGAAGCATGAATTTCAAGTCAGTGGTCCCTGCGTGCTTGTTCCATGTGAATAGGTTTCATCTACTTAAATTGCAATAATAATTTCCTAAAGCTGAATATAACTTTATGGAGTACGTTCATCTTCAAACAAACCATCTGACCAAACAACATAGATATACAATTTAAGGTGAACAGTGCGAGTACAAGGCTCGTAGGTAGTTTTCATATACATAAATCGTTTATGTTTTTCATACCAAAGAGAGACATAAACAAGCAATTCTGACACGTCTCCAAGTAGGTCCATTCTCGTCTAACACACGGACACCTAATGAATAATCCACATGAATCTACTTATGAGTGTTCTGAGTGTAAAGTAATGATGAAAATAAAATTTTTGGTGTGTGAATGTCCAGGGTATAGTCAGCAGCGGCTATCAAGTTTTGGAAATAAATCGATCAGCGAAATTTTGTCAGAAACTTCAATATTTGCAATTTATCCATTTATAAAGTTTTGAGGAAATTGTAATTTAATTGACAGAATAAAAAAGAAAATATAAGTAAAAACAAATCCTCTCTCTCTCTCTCTCTCTCTCTCTCTCTCTCTCTCTCTCTCTCTCAGTAGTAAATAATGGCCCCCTCTCTCTCTCTCAATAGTAAATAATGGCAGTAGTAATTTTGTTTACGATGATGCAGTCGTCGTCGCCAATATCAAATAATATTGCGTATCTATTGCTGCTATTATTATCAGTAATTCGATTGGTATTCTCCTATTATTTAAATAGTTTTACCTGAATCCTGTGAAATCGTGTACATCCTCTTCTCTCCTCTTCTCTTGTCCTTCGTGTCCAAACTTCCTGAATGGCGCAGCCTTCTTCAGGCTCTTTGTTGCCGAGGGGCGTTTACCCATCATTTCTTTTTATCCATAGATTCTGGGATAATGTTCGATGGTCTTTGGCATTCACCCAAAAACTTTAAGCAAATTCAAAGTCGTGATTCCACCGTCTCCCCAAAGTCGTGAGAGGACTGTGGGCGTGGTGAATTCTTTAGTGGGCGTGCGTACGATTTTTCGTGGGGTGGAGAGCGATGGCTTCTATTTTCATTTTCGGGACTTTGGCTTTCACGTTTTTTTAAATTTTTTTTTTTGAGGGGTGAGGGAGGCTAGGGAGAGTTTATCTGCAAAAGGTGGAAGGTGGGAAACTTTTTGTTTAATTTTTAAGGTGTTTTTATAAGTTACAAGTTTTAAGTTTGTCCGAATGAATATAAATTTTCTCTGAATGTAGGACGCAAAGAGACCCGCTAATTAATTTTGAATATTTCTTGAGGAATACAAAATAGTTTTGAAAATGTTTTTAGGAATATAAAATGAAGAGAAATTAACTAGCAAATTATAAAAGGCAGATCATGTTTTAGAATTGGCGAAGACGCTAGATGATTTTTAGTAGACGTTGCTAATTTAGGAAGGATTGAAAGTTGCTGCCCTGCCAAATTCAGTGCTTCGTGAAAGGTAGCCATGAATGGAAAATCACATTAGGGTCAAGGACTGCAGACATGGTCTGTTTGGGTTTTTCACGGTTTGTTTTGAATGTTTTCTAAATGAAAAACCGGTCTCCCTGGTATGTGAATGATTTTTCCTGGTAGCGGAATGTTATACAATTCACAATTACATTAAATGATTTTTTCTTCGTTTCTCCATCAGCTCTATATACTTTCATGAAGGCTCCATCATCCTCTGGAAGTTCATACAAGTTTTTTTTTTCATTATATGTCTATATGTCTTCATTATATTTCTTCTTATTTTACGCAATTTGAACTTAATCCTCCACCTTGGCCACTTTCGGCCAGCTGACGAGGATATGGCTCGTCATATTATTGATGCCCCATGCCTCGTGCTCCTTACTCGGGTATGGGGTACTGACGGGTGAGATATGGACGTGGACATGCCAACAGGAAGGAGGAGAGGAACAACATCCCTTTCCTAGGGAACTCCGTAGCTACTTCCTGAAAAGCCTCCTTCATTCTCCCGTCGTAAATTTGGGTTGTGGTCACGCGCCTCACGTTGCTCATTTCTTCTTCTTCTTCTTCTTCTTCTTCTTCTTCTTGTGGCGAAGGTGAAAGGTAACATGCATAGTTCATTATGGACTATATAATTTTTTTTTTTTTGCTGCTATTTGCAATTGGTGTGCTGTCAGAACTGGATGAATTAACCTTCCCCCATGTCAGTCTTTGAGAATAGTTCTCCCTAGTTAAATAATTAGGATGGAGTACCGTAGGTTAGTATCTCAAACTGGTTTTATTGTAATGTGTTATGTAGTGTAATTATCCAGCACTTAAAACGGGCTGACCACGAATAATCCGGGAAGATATTTATGGCCGTTCGGTTATTAAAAGTTGATATTCCACCCTAACATAATAAAACATTTAGTCACTAATTAGTTTGACCTGTTTACTGCAAATCTGTATCGCATTAATCTTTTTATCATTTAATCTGAAAGGTGACGTCAGCTGACCTCAGGACAATGTGAAGATGAACTTATGAAAGCGATTGCTTGAGAGAGAGAGAGAGAGAGAGAGAGAGAGAGAGAGAGAGAGAGAGAGTCTTTTGTTATTCCTGGGAGAGAGAGACTGTAAAGCATAGCAGTCTGTAGTACAAACCAAATATCAGAGAAGAGAGAGAGAGAGAGAGAGAGAGAGAGAGAGAGAGAGAGAGAGAGAGAGAGAAAAATGTACAAACCAAATATCAGAGAGAAGCCTAAACATGTATTGCTCATTGTAGCATAATATATCTGCTGGTGTTCGCACCTAAGCAATCTCTGCTTCACTTTCTTTGAATTATGAACCAGTATCAGGGGAATGAACACTCTGAGGAGCAACGATGTCTTCAATTGTGGTATTACTTGACACATTGGGATTACCCTTATCAATATGGTATGAAGATAAGACCCCGAAATAGATCCCCCCGCCTAGATTAGGTATCTTATCTAATCAGTGGTTTGGGCGTTGCTCTTTTTTTCCACGGCAATATTCTGCTTTTGCGAAGTGAACGGAACCTAAATATCATAACTTTTTGTTGTGGAAGTTGTGTTTTCAGTTTTCGTCATGTTTTCATGTCTTGTTTCAGTTTTCGTCATGTTTTCATGTCTTGTTTTCATATGTTTTCAGTTTTAATCATGTTTTCGTATCTTTTCAGTTTGCATTATGTTTTCATATATTTTCAGTTATCATCATGTTTTCATATATTGTTTTCAGTTTTCATCATGTTTTCGAATCTTGTTTTCAGTTTTCATCATGTTTTCGAATCTTGTTTTCAGTTTTCATAATGTTTTCGAATCTTGTTTTTAGTTTTCATCATGTTTCCATTTCTTGTTTTCAGTTTTCATCATGTTTTCATATCTTGTTTTCATTTTTCATCATGTTTTCATGTCTTGTTTTCATTTTTCATCATGTTTTCACATCTTGTTTTCATTTTTCATCATGTTTTCATATCTTGTTTTCAGTTTTCATCATGTTTCAATTTCTTGTTTTTAGTTTTCATCATGTTTTCATATCTTGTTTTCAATTTTCATGA
This sequence comes from Macrobrachium rosenbergii, assembly GCF_040412425.1. Lineage (NCBI taxonomy): Eukaryota > Metazoa > Arthropoda > Malacostraca > Decapoda > Palaemonidae > Macrobrachium > Macrobrachium rosenbergii. The sequence goes on from NC_089776.1 coordinate 13,058,888, forward strand.
GGCCTGGTGTGCTAAGATTTTCCACAACGCATGGGAGTCGGAGAAACAGGAAATAAACTTTTTTTGGAGTGTTGGGGGGGTTATAATCCCTGGTCCTGAAACAGGCTTACTGTGGGTCAAATGACTCCACCACCAAGCCAGGTGAACAGTGTAAGATATAAATAAAAGTAGCTGTTTGTGTTACAGGGAAACTGTGATCCTAAACTACATCATTTCCCAGCGGCATATTGAAGCACTAAATATCCTAAGCCTTTGATGCTTTGACATGGATTTGCCAACACAGTCGCGACGCCAGATAACCCCTAGTCAGTCAATCAGTGAAACAACAAAGTTGATTGATCAGGGGAACCAAATTTAAAAGCATAATTTAAATGTTTTAGTTTCGGTGGTGACGTAATAACACCAGAATTTAAGTCAAGATCTGCTCGTTATTGTTTTGGTTCGAGAACACAAGGACTTGTCAGTCGAACTTTACCGTATGTTGTGAAATTTGCCTTTACGAGTACCGGAAGTCTGAGGCCATTTTTTCCAGGAAGTCGGGATATATACATCATTTATTTTTCAACTGTTCAAGATATACGAAACGTTATTTCTTTTCTACCAAGACGTTGTATACTCATCATCATTTCTTTGTCTGCGAGCTGGGATTTACACCATAAGGTTTACATCTTAGGATTTAAACCATAGGATTATCACTAAGATTTACACCATAGGATTTAAACCATAGGATTTACACTACAAGATTTACACCATGGATTTACGATATAGGATTTACACAATAAGATTTACAACATAGGATTTAAACCATAGGATTTAATCATACGATTTACAGCATAGGATTTATACCATAAGATTTACACCATAAGATTTAAACCACAGGATTTACATCATACGATTTACAGCATAGGATTTACGCCATCTCGTCATTTCAGACAAGTCAGGATTTATACAGTCTCTCATTCTCCAGCAAGTCAGGAATAAACATCTTGATTTTAGGGCGTCGGTTTCAGTGACCATTGAGGTTATGACTGCACATAACACATAATCAAATTCATTCATTCATTCATTCATTTATTTATTAATTTTATTCATTCATTTATTCATTCATTTATTCCAAAGAAAAGAAAATTTGAAACTTTGCAGGGGACTTATTCGAAAGTATGTAGCACTTTCGACAACAACTCAATTTGAGAACTACCGCATATATCTGAAATATAGTTATTAATATTTTGTCACATTTAGGGTTATAAATATTTTGCCACAGTTAGGGGTATAAATATTTTGCCACAGTTATGGTTATAAATATTTTGTCACAGTTACAGGTATAAATATTTTGCCCCATTTAAGGGTATTAATATTTTGTCACAGTCAGGGGTATAAATATTTTGCCACAGTTAGGGGTATAAATATTTTGTCACAGTCAGGGGTATAAATATTTTACCACAGTTAGGGGTATTAATATTTTGCCACAGTCAGGGGTATTAATATTTTGCCACAGTTAGGGGTATTAGCCTTTGTCTATAAGTCGCAAATGGCTTTGCATCCATAAATTCTTTCCAAATAGTAACAAAATTCTTTTGATGATCTTATAATGTTTCAATTCAGTATCATCTCTCTCTCTCTCTCTCTCTCTCTCTCTCTCTCTCTCTCTCTCTCTCTCTCTCTCTCTCTTTTTTTTTATTGTGTTTTCTTTCCCCCTCCATTCTTATCAGCAGACACTTGTTGTGGCAGCGTGTCTGATAACACTCCCTGGCGCGTCAGGAAATCTGATTGATGCCTCTCGCAGTATTGAATGTGATAGTGAGTTGACGAGTTGCTTGCATTTTGCTAACTTGGGCGACATTCCTTTAATTTAGCAGAAACTGTGATTATAATTACCCATCGTACTGACGTGAGGACTGTGTGAATCAAATACAGTATCTGTTGGTCTGATCAAGTAAGCATTTATAACCTGTCGTTTTCAAAAGCCTATTTGAGCATCAAAGCAGCCCAAGTTATCTTTAATGTTTGTTGATTTATCTCGGCATCTGAATATCCTAGATTATTCACCGTTTTGCCTCGGGTCTTACTGGATAAGTATAACAAGTTTCTGCTTTAAAAGCGCTTGCAAGCAATTCATTACTTCGTAAACGCATAGCTTATGGTCTGCCATTGCCCTCTCTTTTGAAAATTGGTGCATATCGGAAAATATAACGGGTCAGATTAATTCCGAAAAGAAGGGGAAAGAAAGACTTCTTTGTATGGCGAGAAGTGTGTGATTACTAAGCTCCTAATTTGTATTTATAGATTCTATTTATTGGTGCAATAAGCTCTTTACTATGTGCCTTTCGGGACTTGATTGACGTGAAGGCTACTTGGCTCTTGTTTCGTGGAATGACAGTACTGAACGCTTGGCAACTCTTGAAATGCAGTTGTCATTAGATGAGCCATTTCTTGTTTCTGTTTAGTTTTCTGTAAAAGAAAACTATTGAGGTGGCTTTGTCTGTCCGTCCGCACTTTTCCGTCCGCCCTCACATCTTAAAAACTACTGAGACTAGAGGGCTGGAAATTGGTATGTTGATCATCCACCCCCAGTCATCAAACATACCAAATTGCAGCCCTCTAGCCTCTGTAGTTTTTATTTTAATTAATGTTAAATTTAGCAATGATCAAGCGTCTGGCAACCGCCGAGTCCAATTCCGGAGGCGTCGCCGACGCTCCGGCCATTAACCGCATCTGGGGAGCTACTGAGCGCTCCCCGGTCGTAGCTGAGAGTTTCATACTGCAGCACATCGAGAGTTTCATACAGCTTTGTGCGCTGTACAGAAAATCCGATTGCGCCGAAGAAACTTGGCGCATTTTTTACTTGTTATACTATTGTTATTGCTGGTTGTTAGTTTTCGTTATTGTTTCTGTGAGTTTCGTTGTTATTATTATTATTATTATTATTATTATTATTATTATTATTATTATTATTATTATTATTACCTGTCGAGCTTTGTCGTGTATAGATAACGAATGAATTTTAGTATCAAAGACATGAGTTATGCCAAACCCATTAAAAGTCCTCAATCTTTCTGACCATAAAAGCTGCCAGTAACAAGGTTTGAGAGTCAAATACCGTTGAGGATTCGCCCAGCTTTCAGCCAAATCGTCCTACATGCGACTGGTTCTCAATTCAATTCGGGCGAGTCTTTCTGGAGGATAAAAACCAGAAATAAAATTTCAATACAATTTCACCCCGCATAGATATTACTTTAATATGCACATCCACACTACTTTAGTGGGCTGTAATTCCTCCGGCATGAAACCCAGGGCAGTGCAGTATATTCAGAGCATTCGGGGTGGTGCCTCCATCGTATACCCATCCCCGACGAAGGGGTTCATTAACATACAAAATCGATGGAGGACCTCACCGGCATTGAAATTCTCCGAAGGTCTGCCACATTCGTTTCCCGGGATGCCCTCATTTGCATGTCAGGCTCGTGGGAGGCTTTTGTTCTACATTCAATCGACAGCTGACAGCCTTTAACATATTCAGCTTGAGAAAGGCTTTCACGAACGCGTCTCACAATGGACTTCGCGTTTAGAATGGAAATCGCTTATCCCCGCGCGCTACAGTCTGAAGTTCCTGGTTCCTGTTTGTGTGTGTGTGTGTGTGTGTGTTGTGTGTGTGTGTATGAGTGTGTCAAATTCAAGTCATATAGTGATTCTCTTCCCAGTCATATTACAACGTGAGTCTAATGGATTATTGAGTGAACATTGTAAATACTTAGAAATATTGATATTTAAGTTTTTTAAAGACCTTGGTGGCTGTTCATCTTGAGATACAGGATGTCTAGTCCGTGAAAAATCTGAAATGAGAAGTTTGGCTTCGCTTTTCGCCAGAAAACGATCGATTTCCAACGAAAGTTTTTGTCGAAATCTTTCGTAACTTCTAAAACGCCATTTGAAGGATTCCCATTTTATACTGGTGTCTTGAAGGTCACGAATCTGTCTCGATTATTCTGATTTTATAGGTGATTTACTCTGAGATATAATAAAAATAAAAGTTTTTCTTTAAGGAATTTAAGGCCCTTGCATATTGACGTTTGTTTATGTTGCGTTTGCTTTTCAATTTGCAACGAAGGCTACATTTCAGTAGTCCTAATGAAGGACTGAACATTGATGTCATTTATTTGGCATGTGTAAAAACATGTTTGCCAATAGTACTAGGAGAATCGAATGTCTATTTTAATTAATTTTATCTGACGTAATCTGTTGATATTGTTTAGACAAGAAGTTCCTCAGAAGTTCCTCAGCTTCAGTCAATAATTCTTCAGAGAAGTTTAACCGTTCAGGAAATTCCCCAAAATCGTGTAAAGATCACCGAGGAATTTTTTTTTTTATTTCAACTTCAAGAAAACGACCAACAGATTTTGTAGGTTAAGCTGTGTATATACACGCCCAGTGTACCGTACCTCTGAACCGTTTGTCGCTTCAATATTCAGTGTAAAGTATATACCTTTTATTACATAAAGACAGTTTTTATTTCACGTGTATGCGAAGTCAAGCTCTGAAATGACTTTTGACGTTATAGAAAATTTCAGAGTTTGTGAATAAATATAAATGTCGTGCTGTAAGAATAAATTAAAATCCCGTTGCGTTTTGAAAATTTTTTAAAAACGATAAAATCCACTGCAGTCTCAAAACCAACTGGTCTCTTCTTCAGGTGGTTACAGAATATAATTCAATAAAAGTAAAGTTACATAATGTTAGGAGAAGAAAAAAAAAATTAATAGCCATCTTCGATCATTACCAGACTGCCACTCTAAAAACAACGGTTGTTAAATATTCAGCGACCTGACAGTCTTGGTAAGGTTGGCTGCTTGAATTACGGAATAGGACAATAAACTGTCAAACTTATAGCTGTCATCATTTAGGTTAAAATTAGGTTCTGCTCTAATGAGGACAGCTTCAACTATTTTAATTTTCTGCATATTTTTTGTTTTAAATAACATACCCTCTTGCCAGTCGACACCGTGGTTAGTTGATGATATGTGCAGGAATGCTGCATTATTCACAGCTCCCCTTTTTATTGCATATCTGTGTTCCTCAGTCGCTGTGAACGCTTTAGTAATGATTTTGCAATGAAATTTCCATTATAGTAATTAGCCCGTAGAATTATATACAAAAGCCCAGATGATCTTCGCTCGATTTGAACTGCGTTGTGTTACTGTTATTTTTCACTAACTCTCTCTCTCTCTCTCTCTCTCTGAGTACAAATTTAAAAAAGGTTTTTCCTTGCGGGGATGGGGGGAAGGCTAAATTCTAACCCGAAGATTTGCTTGCAATGTCGACGCCATGACGACACTTGAGGTTGATATACTCGTTACAAAGCGATAAAGAAACGAGATGTAGCGTTTTGGTTCCAGAAATTGCAGATCCTCGCGGAAATTTCCAGTGCGGAAATGGAAAAGTGGTCTGACCACCCTTGGTTTTATCTTGCAGAAATATGGCAGGTATGCGGAGGAATGCAAAGATAATTGCACCTTTTTCAGTAACGATTCTCATGTTTATATTCGCGTTTCCTTGGAAGAGTTCTTGTTTTTTTTTTTTTTTTTTTTTTTTTTTTAGCGCGCAGATAACAGTACCGTGCGCTGGGATTGTGTCAGGGTTACGTTATCTGGATTACGGTGTAACTGTGTGTATTGTGTGTATGTGTGTGTATTTGGTTTTACGTACGGGTAGATTGGAGGCGGGTGTTAGCGTGATTCATATGGGAATTTCGGGTGTAATCAGTTTTTTATTTATTTACTTTGCTTTGCTTTGACGTCGTGAAATAAGTTGATTTGAAAGCATCTTTTTCACTTCCGTAGAAACATCTGTCATTGGAATAAGACTAAGGTCAAGACTGTGGATAGAATTTGTGTTGGACAGATTGCATCTCCAATTTTACCTCAGTTGAAAAGGGAAGACTTATACGCCAGGGTACCTCTGTTAAAGAGGCGTTTGTTTTTCTAATGTATGTATGTATGTATGTATAACTGAATCACGAAAATATGGAACATGATGAATGTGTGTAAATAAAGGCAATAGCTAAGTAAAGGATGGTAAGTCGAAAGGCCTGGCAACCACTCCGTGTTTCAGTTATCTCTTCGTGGCTATTGCCTTTATTTGTATGTGTATGTATGTATGTATGTATGTATGTATTTATATATGTATGTATGCTAGTTTAACGAGAAATTTCAAGTCTTAGTACGTAAAAACATGAAAGCAACACACACATACAGACAGTCGATAACATCACACCTCCCTAAAACAAACACGGCCGCAGGATAAACATAGCCAAATCAGATTACATTATCTCCATAACATAAAAAATAAACAATGACTGTGAGACGCTCTTTGGGCTCATATATTTGAAAGATGACTCGTTAATTTCTCAAATTAAATTTCCTGCTGGGTCGTGGATGGCCATCGGTTTAGCAAACCCAGAATAATATCAGACATCAGGGAGACGTCTTCTCTCTTCAGAGGGTTACATTATATATATATATATATATATATATATATATATATATATATATATATATATATATATATGCATGCATGTACATGTAATGAGTTAGTGTCACTTCAAAATAAAGGTATGGAAGATGAAATTGACGATTAACAAAAAATCAGCTGTTGGACTTTTAAGTCGAAAGGGTGGAACCCACCTTTCGCATGACAAAGCAAACTGCCATCGCATCTTCTGTGCGGACGAAAGTGCATCAAGAAGCGACGTCTTTCATCCCCAATTCATCCCGCGTTTTGTTCGCGTCTTTTTCCTCACCTCCCTGGCGGTTATCTCCCGCTTTCATCTTTTTTTATCGTCCTTATCGCATAGTTTATGTTGTCTTCTCTGCCCCACCTTCCATCTTATCTTCCTGAGGGCTCCATTTCTCCTCCTCCCTCTGCCTCGTACAATACCGTCGGGCTTTCTACGATAATCGCGAATCTGTATTCCAAAGGTTTCGTTCTTTTCCTTTCGGTACCATCTCGATATCCCAGGGAGGGGAGGGGAGGGGTAGGTCTAGGGGTTGTTTTGTTGGGGGGATCGGGATAGGGGAGGCGAAGGCGTCAAGAATATCCATAATGCATCAGGAAGAGGCGACTGGGCTCCTTTGTCCTGATGATCATCATCCTATCTTGCAGGTCGGTCCTCCTCCTCCTCCTCCTCCACAGCTATGGAATCTGAAAGATGTCCGAGACTCAGGTCAGATGGAGCTTTGAACGATGCTCATGGCGAGCTTCGGACTCCGTTGCACGCCGTAGCGTCATTTGTCGATGTTTCTAGAGATTTGTCTGTTGTAGAAGGCCTGTCTTTTGCTCGTTACACCTTTCAGACCTTTAACTGTCGATTTCCTTTTCACCGCTGAATGACCTCATAGTTCCCATTGCTTGGCCCGTGGCCTAAATTCTATATTCAATTCAGTTCAATACAGTGCACCGCATGAGTTTTTGTCCAGTGGTACTATTCATGTGCAGTGTTTCCGTATACCCCTACGAGGAAAAACTGTGGGGTTCCAGGTTTTACCATTTTTCCAGCGAAATTTTCTAAGGCTCCATACACCCACGTATCACCTTACCACTTAAAAAAATAGAAGTAAAGCTTCACTCTCTCATATTTATTCTTTGGCAGAAAATGTCCGATGCATTTCAGGACAATTTTCCGTAAATCTGTGATTTTCAAAATTATTCCTCTTGCATGTTTGTTGTTTGAGATACGGTCTTCCCTTATCATTTAAAAGTGGTGGCTGTGATATTACTTTCCCGAGAGAGAGAAATAGCAGATAATGGTAAGTCAGTTTGTTCAAGATAGTGCTGTAACATTTATACATGTATATATACAGAGAGAGAGAGAGCGAGAGAGCAGATTAATGGTATGTCAGTTTGTTCAAGTTAGTGACTTGACATTTATGCATACATAGAGAGAGAGAGAGAGAGAGAGAGAGAGAGAGAGAGAGAGAGAGAGAGAGAAGAGGTAATACTCGTTGCTTTCATATCGTGATTGCCGAGAGAGAGAGAGAGAGAGAGAGAGAGAGAGAGAGAGAGAGAGAGAGAGAGAGAGAGAGAGAGCGCTTCTCGCTTCGTTGCCTTAAAAACGTGGTTGACTCCTGACCTCTCGTGGGGTCAGGCCCGCCATTGACCTCGTTCGCCTCTTGACCTGAACCGGACTTTGCTGGCACCTTTCCCTGTTATGGCTGGCTGTAATTGTTAGCACCTTCCTCTGTTATGGCTGACTGTAATTATCTGTTTTGCTGTTAGCCTTTGCGATGATGAAATCTTCATTCTCTGTACAGTCTGAATTCTTATGACATTTTTGAGATTTCAGAATGTCAAGAATCATGTAAGAATTTTTTTTTATGTCTTTCCCATTTTCTTGTTTTAATTCTAAAGCGAGTTCTAAATGATAAAACAAAATTATATCTCTTGTTTATATTTGCTTTCCAGTTACTTGTAATTTCTGTTCTAAAGTGAGACTTGGAATGATAAAACGGAATTTTATATTATCATGTGCTTTCTTACCTGGTGTTCCTAAGCCGTGGATCAGAGTTTATCAGTTTAGATCTGACAGCGCACTTATGTGCTGTCAGAAGAGAGCTATCGTAATGGTAACTCTGCAGATTCTCCCTTCGTGAACTACAAAGGTCTCTCTCTCTCTCTCTCTCTCTCTCTCTCTCTCTCTCTCTCTCTCTCTCTCTCTCTCTCTCTCTCTGAGAAAATACCTTCTAGGAGAGAGTATGTCATATCAGAAATTCTCTCTTCCCCTTGTCCAGGTATTAATTTCAATCTCTCTCTCTCTCTCTCTCTCTCTCTCTCTCTCTCTCTCTCTCTCTGAGAAAATACCTTCTAGGAGAGAGTATGTCATATCAGAAATTCTCTCTTCCCCTTGTCCAGGTATTAATTTCAATCTCTCTCTCTCTCTCTCTCTCTCTCTCTCTCTCTCTCTCTCTCTCTCTCTCTCTCTCTCTCTCTCTCTCTCTCTCTCTCTCTTTGACAGCAAAGTTATGTCCTGTCAGAAGAAAGCTGTCGTAATGGTAACTCTGCAGTTTCTCTCTTCGTGAACTTACAAAGCTCTCTCTCTCTCTCTCTCTCTCTCTCTCTCTCTCTCTCTCTCTCTCTCTCTCTCTCTCTCTCTCTCTCTCTGCAGTCGTGATTGTGGTTTTATTCATTAACCCCGGTAAGTTGAATAGCCCTTTCTTGGTCAGGGTCTGATGCATAATTCTAAAGGATAACATCTACATAAATGATACGAATATGTTCGAGTGTTGTAGCGGACTTTGAAAACTTTCTTTTTCGTTCGTGACTTTCTTTTCCTTTCGTTTGTCGTTGGCTCTTTCGTTTCGTAGATATTTAAGCCGAGAACTTGACACATTTAAAAAGCATTTGTTGATTATATATGTGTTGCTTTCTTTTCGGATGAAGTCATTTTGGGATATTTTCAATTTGGTGCTTTCACCATAGCAGGCTTTCCCCTCTCGATTGCTTTCTTTTGTCTTATCCCGATCGCCTTTTATTTGATTCATTTGTTCGGTATCTGGGCGTATGTTGGCCTAACTCTAAATATATTCATATATCACAAGTGTAATTGTTTTTTTTTCTTGCTACAATTGCGGGTTAATGCATTGTCCTTTTTTTGCAATTTATATTTATTTTTATATTTACTGATTTATTTCCTTTTTCATGTGACAACAACAAACTGAAATCTTATCGAAATGCATTACGCCATTTTTTCTTGCACCTTATATTTATTTTTGTATTTATTAATTTATTTCCTTTTTATGTGACAACAACAAACTAATCTTATCGAAATTCTGTCTGATAACAGCACAGATATATGCGCATGCGTAATGCATTTGGTTTATGTGCTTCCTGTTTCAAATTGCGGGCGTTTTTCTGAAGGGTGGTCTACCAAATCTAATAGAATGAATGTTCGTATTTCATGATTATATTGGTTATCAGTCGTTTATGCATTTTTCAATGTAAATTATTATCTACATTTACTCATTTTTAATCATTCTACTCTATTGGTTCCCAAAGTAAGTTTTTTTTTCCTCATATTAATGTCACTCAATTTGAGATTTATCCGAAATATTCTACTTTATAAACATTTAGAAAATTGCCCTAGGAGAGCTGTTAATCAAACATTTTGTCAGTTTGTTCAGGATAGTGCTAAACATTTATACATTTACGTACATCCAGTGAGAGAGAGAGAGAGAGAGAGAGAGAGAGAGAGAGAGAGAGAGAGAAATGGTTTGTCATTTGTTCAGGATTGCTATAACATTTATACCACTTCCCCGAGGTCCACCTGAGGTTTTTAGTGACCTCATTAAAGTTTGTTCAAATAAAGATCAGAACTGGCCTGCCCACTGAATTTTCTTTGTGACTAATTTTCTTTATCGCGTGTGAATCTGCGAAACTTTTTTTTTTTTTTTTACTTTTTATTTATTTATTTTTTTAAAGAAATGAAACTACGCCTGGACGATGCCCAGAAACCTTCCTTGCAACAGGTCATAGGGTCAGTGAATGCCCGGAGTTGGGGGGCGGGGGAGGGAGGTCAAGAGGCCACCAACCTTTCTGAATGAATTTCAGCAAAATTTTATGGGGGAAGTTAGAATTTTGGCTTTTTCTTGACACTTCCGAGGTTGGTTTATTATTCTTGAGCCCAGCAGAGGTCCTAACTAACTATTCGGCTTATTTTAAATGCCTCTTTTCTCTCTCTCTCTCTCTCTCTCTCTCTCTCTCCTTTGTGAGGGAGATAATTTAACTGAATTTTTGTTATCGTTAAAACTGAACTTTTTATACCCTTTTTAGTTTTCATTGGTTTCTGTGTCCTTGTGTTTGTGTGTGTGTGAGAGAGAGAGAGAGAGAGAGAGAGAGAGAGAGAGAGAGAGAGAGAGAGTGTAACGACCCCTTTAGTTGCAAAAACTTTTATATTTCATGGATTTTGATGCAGAGAGAGAGAGAGAGAGAGAGAGAGAGAGAGAGAGAGAGAGAGAGAGAGAAATTAACGATTGCCTTTAGTTACATAAAATTTTATATTTCATGGATTTTGATGTTTGTGTGTGTGTGTGTGTGCGTGTCAGTGTGTAATTGTGAGTGTATGCTTTAACGATCGACTTTAATTACAAAAGGGGTTTGATCTTAGCCACCCTGCCTCGCCCTTTCTAATTAAAGGTATGTGGAAAAAGTTGTCATGAAAGTGGTTTGAGAGGAAACCCATCCTCCTCCTCCTCCTCCTCCTCCTCCTCCTCCTCCTCCTCCTCCTCCTCCTCCTCCTCCTCCTCCTCCTCCTCCTCCCTTCGACCAGAATCACTTGCCGTGCCTTTGTTCGCCATACTATAGTATTATGACTGTCCGGTTTTCGGAAAGAAAGTTGTTCTTATGAAAAGGCTATAAATGTACTTTTGGATTTTTTATATATATTTTTTACTACTGAGTTAACTCTTGACATTTTAATTTTCTGTTTCAGTTAGCCGGCTCAGAAAACTTTTAGAGGGATTTTTATGGAAATAGAAAAATTATTTGTGTAATTCCTTGGTTTTGTACGAGGTTGTTTCTTAGTGAATGAGGGTGGGGTAATTTTTTTTATACATACACATATAACATATCTATACACACACTTATAAATATACATATAATTGAAAGAGACGAAGTACCGGTATTTACCAGAAGCCCTTTTGATAACAGAAATAAAGCATTATTTCCAGAAACGTTCAAAAGACCATAAAGTCCTGAAGGAACCTTGTCCCCTCTCTTCTAGCAATGCCTCTTCTTCGTTGTTGAACTTTTAATTTATGTCGGCAGAGACGACGTGATCCGTGGCCCGATTGTATGACCACACGCAATTTGGCTAAGCGTTAGAATTTCTCTGTGCGGCCCCGGGATAGTAAATGGAGACTAAAGGGTTAATGTAGGAAACTCGCCACGGCACTTAGGAAGCCCCACATAGGTCCATCGGAGGAGACGTTCCGGGAATATTCTGATGTCCTTATTCTGAAATTCTGAAGTCCGGAAGTCCGTATTCTGAAGTCCGGAAGTCCGTATTCTGAAGTCCGGAAGTCCTTATTCTGAAGTCCGAAAGTCCTTATTCTGAAGTCCTGAAGTCCTAAAGTCCTTATTCTGAAGTCCTGAAGTCCTAAAATCCTTATTCTGAAGTCCTAAAGTCCTTATTCTGAAGTCCTTAAGCGTCCTTGCCTACTGTGACTAGATGCTGAGTAATCAATAGTGGAAATTGACTCCCACTACAATATTCCTGTGAAAATGGCCTCCCACTGCAATATGCCTGTGAAAGTAGGCTCCTACTACAGTATGCCAGTGAAAATAGCCCCCACTACAGTATGCCAGTGAAAATAGCCTTCCACTACAATATGCCAGTGAAAATAGCCCCACTACAGTATGCCAGTGAAAATAGCCTTCCAATACAATATGCCGGTGAAAATAGCCTCCCACTACAATATGCCAGTGAAAATAGCCTCCCACTGCAGTATGCTAATGAAAATAGCCCCCACTACAGTATGCCAGTGAAAATAGCCTCCCACTACAATATGCCCGTGAAAATAGCCTCCCACTACAACATGCCAGTGAAAATAGCCTCCCACTACAATATGGCAGTGAAAATAGCCCCCACTACAATATGCTACTGAGGGAATGGCATGAACGACCTTCTGGCCCACTCGAGTTGGCGTAAAGGTCCCCCTACTGATTGATAATGGTCCTCTTTCTTGGACGAAGTTAAGGGCTCTTCCTCGTACGCTCGACAGACTTGTACACAAACAGAACACGCCATCCCTTGTCAGATTTATTTATTTATTTATAAATATATTTTTTCACTCTTTTATCCTGAGGGCTGATCTCTCTCGTTTATTACTCTTTCTCGCGTGGATAGTTTTAATCTTCTGACAGGGATGAAAAATTTAAGGTAACTTTCGGGAGTTTTTGCAACGTTTATAGAATATAAATTCTCAGTTGTCGATGCTAGATATGAGTTATTTTTGTTGTGTTTTTCCACCATCTTTTGCTTGAGCGATCAATTTCAAATATTTTTCAATGGGTGGAATACTTTCTTTGTCAGTGTTGATCCTATCTCCTGGAAATAGTCTCCCAAAGGTTTATATTTCTTTGGAGAAATATAGTGATGTTCATTTTCACAAGGCATTAAACTTATTCTGAAAATGTGCTGTGTCACGAATCATTTGATTTATAGAAACAGAAACTGGATAAATTTCAGTTTTAATTTTACTTTTCCCGAGTTACTGACCAAACAAAAATTATTGTTATAGATATGGCAAACTATCTTCATAACAATCTCATACATTCCTCAATGTTATAAATAAACTTTTCGTTGATTATTTTTAGATTAATCACGGGTGAAAAAAAAACACTCATCTCGGATACGTAACGTAGTAGAATTAAAAGAATACTATTAAAAAATATATTTTAAAGAATATTTTTCAAGCATAAGTGATGGCACGGCAAAAGAAAAGCATTTTGACAGTAAATCCGATTTATAATATTATTTGCCTTATATCTCATTCGTTATTCGTGGTCACTTCCACTCGAAATTAGAAAGAAGAAGAGAAATGTTTAGGAGAATGACACTGAACTTTTCTCTCAATAGTTGAGAAGGTGATCCAGGCTTTTTCTCGCATTTTAATGGCGATTTTGTGAAGCGGTGAAAAAAAGGGTTTTAGTTATATAGGAGGAGTTTAGAAGTAGGCATGTGTGTGTATAAAGGAGTGGGTGTTTTGGGGGGCGGGTTAGGGAGGGCATATGGCATGGAGGTGGCGTTCAGGGGTCAAGAGGGCATGGAACGGGACCTGTGGAATATCTGCAGAACAGATCAGGAACGTGGCTTCTAACTCCTTGGGTGCAAGGGGCTCTCTCTCTCTCTCTCTCTCTCTCCTGCCAACCACTCCTATTTCTCCCTATGTCTTCCTGATTCTTCTTCCGTCTTCGTCCGTTGTTGTTTTCATGCTTTCGAAAACATTCCTTCCTTTCACTGTGTACTGCTGTTTCATTTGTTTTTATTTGCCTCATAAACTCGAATCAAAAACGAAATATCTCCAGCCTGATCTATAAGGAAAAAGGAAGTCTTTATTCTGATCTGGAACGCCGTTCCATGCATGCAAAGCAACGGTTTCCGGTTATTGCCTTTAATCTCTTTATTTTCTTTTCTTCCATCTAAATGTCTTCCTTGTCAAGACAGTTTCATCCTCAGCTTGTTGATGTAAAGCACTTTTTACGTGCACGGCCACGCAGTAATTCCAGCGTTGGTTGGCTGGAAATGTCACGATTCGTATTGAATGGATGAGAAAGGAAAAAAAAGTTATCGTATTTTTTCTTACGAATTTTACAGCTGACCTGAGGCTTCTTCATTGACGAAGTTTTCGTGCTTTTTTGTTTGTTCAGCAAAGGTAAATAAACTAATAAGCTAAAGTTTTTAGTATTTGTTATTCAGAAAAATTATGTAGATAAGATTTTAAAATGCCAATTACGATTATGGAATGTAGATGAACATTTGAGAATAAAAAAAAAAATGAAGTTTTCCTGTTTTTCATTTGTTCGGGAAGACAACGCAAATAAATTAATGAACAAAATAAGCTTTTATTTGTTTGGTGTTCTGAAATGTTTGTAAAAAAAATGTTTAAAAAACAAATTACGATTGTAATCTCTATATGAGAAGCAAAAACAGAACACGGTGCGTATTATCTAAATCAAACATTGATATTCCCTCAGTATTTTTTTAACGTTTTAATAATAAATATTTAATTCAATTACCATACACTAAGTCCATCTTTTTGGAAACTACCTTCCAAAATGGGATGGATTATAAACCGGCCACCGAATCCTTTCTTAAGGAGCCATTAGGGGTCATTGACCTTGCTCTAAATAATTTTCCTTTTTTCTCTCTCTCTCTTGGATTAACCAGTTATATACATTTCGTAAGCTTTGTGTCGTCCTTCTCTTGACGTCTCAAGGTGACGATGGATGCCAAGGAACCAAGGAGGTTGCCCTGTGGAACCCCAGCCTCATAAATCACCGGATTAATCTATTTTGTTGTTGGTTTTTCCTTTTGGGGATTTGTAATCGATCGCAGGTTCCCGTTTGTGGTTTAGGAGTCATTTTTATTAATAATTTTTTTATTAGTTTGTTATTGTTTGTGATGGAGCACTTTCGATTTTTTGATAATTTTGGAATGTTGTTGATACATTTTGCTTTTTAACTTTTGTAGTATTTTGACATATCTCTCTTCCTAATTGGTTTTAAATGTTGGAATGATAACTACCCTCTCTCTCTCTCTCTCTCTCTCTCTCTCTCTCTCTCTCTCTCTCTCTCTCTCTCTCTCTCTCTCTCTCTCTCTCTCTCTCTCTCACACACACACACACACATAAAATTAATTAATTAATAATATAAGTATGTATATCATGTTTAATAGCAAATTCATATATACATATATATATATATATATATATATATATATATATATATATATATATATATATATATATATATATATATATATATATATATATATATATATATATATATATATATATATATATATATGAAATGTATGTTAAATGTGTATATGTAAATATGCGCATACTCTTTGGAAACAAATATTATTTTAAGACCAAATATTTCTTGATTATACAAAGCACTATATGTTAGGATTAAAGCAAATCTTCCCAAACCAAGCTCGAGTTAAAGAAAATATATGGAATCAAGGAAGGGAAATCTTTGAAAATATCTTGACAGATATTATCTCCTGCTTCTTATCTCGAGTTTGCATTCTCGTGTTACCCGTCTGACCTTTTATTTCTTGTTTTAAAAGGCATTTTTACAACTAAATTGACCTTTGTATGTTCTGTGTATACTTCCTTTCCTATCTACCCACGTATTGACCCTTTCTTATGTTTAAAAATTTTCAGATTTTTTTTTTTTTTATTTTTACGTTTAGGAATCTGTTAATTAAATGAAAAGTTTTGTTAATTAAATTATGCTTATCGTGAGCAAACGTGTATAAGTCTTAAGTCTTCCTAGACATGAAACACCATATTCTTTCGAAGCTTGAATTTCAAGTCACTGGCACCTGTAAGCTTGTTCCATAAGAATAGAGGGTTCTCTTTTGAATAATAATAATAATAATAATAATAATAATAATAATAATAATAATAATAATAATAATAATAATAATAATAATAATAGACAGTGCAGTGGTACACGACTGTTCATTTTCCAGGACATTTTATTAAATTATATTGGCTGGTTCAAATTGGAATAAAACAAATTTAGTTTTACTCCGCATTTGTTTGTAGTATGTAGCATCTTATTTTCGCCACCAAAATTATTTATAAAATTGAAATGCCAAATACTACTTAGAAAACAGTTTTATGCTTCTAAATGTGCTGCGTTATCTACAGTTAGTCGCACTGAAAAACACTTCCGCCGCTTACTTTTTTTTGTATATAATTCATTCACAAATCAAATTAGTTCTTATGCAGGTAACCACAACAGTATGCATTTGACCTTAATGTTTTTTTTTTTTTTACCGAAGACCTGTAATAGTGTTTAGGAAACTAAACTCGAAAACTATAAGATTACTATGAATTTGATATGAAAATAACCATCTTTTTAGATTCAGAGGCGTTAAAGGTTCCTGTTAAAAAAATAATCATATATATACCATATTATGCGGTTCATAATACATTGCATTTTGAACCTAAATTGCAGTGGTATATATATAGGTACTGTGTACTTGTACTCAAGCAATATTTGAATTTAAAAAAAGTCAACATTGTATATGGCATTATACACCTGTACTCACGTGATATTTGAGTGTAATGAAAGTCAGAACGTCATTAGCTAACAATTTGCTTTTAAGCAAAACAGATTTTGAAGATGAGGAGCTATAATTTTTTAAATTTAAACAATGGATGAATCACTCGGGGGAGATGATATCTGCTTACTCAGCAAACACAGATGAAAGACGCGTGTTGGCTTTGCACAATACTCCTCTCTCTCTCTCTCTCTCTCTCTCTCTCTCTCTCTCTCTCTCTCTCTCTCTCTCTCTCTCTCTGAAGTGTGAGAGACGGAAGTTCTGAGTGTAAGGTATATACGTACGTCCTCTCAGGGTTATATCAAGTTCACCTTTATCCTTGGAAAGGCTTCCTCCTCTCCGATAGGTTTGAAGGGTCTTTGAGTTTGATTTTTTTTTTGGAGGGGGAGGGGGAGGGCGTATAATGAAGCATTAGGAATTTTGGGTAATTGTCCGTACCACTTGTGTGCTATTCTTTGTAAATAGTAAATTGGTCATTCAGATTGTTAATATAAAATGGAAATAATTTCCTCTCTCTCTCTCTCTCTCTCTCTCTCTCTCTCTCTCTCTCTCTCTCTCTCTCTCTCTCTCTCTCATTGTTACGTGGTCATGCAGGTTATCAATATATACAGTAAGAATAATTTATTCTCTCTCTCTCTCTCTCTCTCTCTCTCTCTCTCTCTCTCTCTCTCACTAAATGGTTACGTGGTCATACAGGTTATCAATATATAAAGTAAGAATAATTCTCTCTCTCTCTCTCTCTCTCTCTCTCTCTCTCTCTCTCTCTCTCTCTCTCTCTCTCTCTCTCTCTCTCTCTGCTTCTGCTAAATGGTTACGTGGTCATACAGGTTATAAATATACACGGTAAGAATTATTCTCTCTCTCTCTCTCTCTCTCTGAAGTGTAATATATGAATTACTTGACCAAAGTGCACCAAAACCTTTTTTTATTGCAATAAATCCACCTTAGACAAAACGCGTTAACTTTATATTTTCGATTTTGAAAACTTTATTTGTCAAGTAATAAATGTTCGTAGTTTATTTCTAAGTTGAGGAACTCCAATTCCCACCTTGGTTGGATAGAGTAAAACCAATTTCCTGCTTGAGTTTGGGAGAGCTTTGGTTCGGGAGTATTGGGGATCAAGGACAATATTACAGGAGAAAGTGCAGGGAATTTTTGTTTTTAAGAATTCTCACCATTTTTCTTTTAGCATATTCCGATAGACTCGATGACAGAGTTTTTCATAGGCTAATAATTTTTTTAAGGTTTACGAAAATTTGACGTAATTTTTTTCCACCAATGAAGCAAATGGAAAAAACAGCTACGCTCTTTGTTGTCTAAATGTATATATATATATATATATATATATATATATATATATATATATATATATATATATATATATATATATATATATATATATATATATATATATATTTCTCTCTTAAACTTCTCTCTCTTTCTCTCTCTCTCTCTCTCTCTCAAAAAAAAAAAAAAAAAAAAAAAAAGGAAAATCTTGTTAAAATCTTTTAAAAGTTCATGTGCATTTAACCAATGCTTGTGAAATCAGAATCTAATTTCTCTCCCCTTACTGGTGTAAATTTAGCTTTTAAGGTATTTACCAATTAAGTATAATTACCCCTCAACGCTATTTAAAATTTTGCTTTTAGAAGAATATGAAACTCTTATGAGTTTTATATCTTATTTTCCGAGCGAGGATTTGTTTTAAAAAAACACAGATTATTAGGTTATAACCGCTTGATCTTTCCCTTGCAATATTGTTCCTTACCTTAATCATTTCAGTAACGACCGGATTATTTTCAAGGCTTATCTCTGTCTTAATTGCGCGCGCGCATGTGTTTTCTCTCGAGGACGGGATCTGAGGCTATAAAACGCCTACATGTTCGTAAACCAATTTGAAGTTTCACAGAGGTAATCATTTCTGGCCGACCCTGTTATTTTCCTTTAACGAGAACCCAGACGATTTCAGCTTATCCACAATCCCAAGAGCACATTTAAAACTGAAATACAATCTCGTCTCCCAGTGTTCCTGGGATGTTGTTTTTCCCGCAAGAACAACAACATACGCAACATATTAGTCATGTCCAGTTACAATGACGTTAATAGGATGCTCAGGTATCCTTGCTGGTTTGAAGGGCCTGAAATAATATCCTGGGAGTGAGCTCCATCCTACCCCCAAACCAACACTTACTTTTCAATTGGCCTTTGATTTACCGTACTTCACTTGTTGTTTGTTGGGGCTCTGAGGAGCCGGTAGAAGTTTAAGGAAGTTTTTCGTCTCTTTATTCCGTTAGCCGTCAAACTTCTTTATGGTCGTTTAGTCCTTAAGGTATATAAAAATTTTTATTATTATTATTATTATTATTATTATTATTATTATTATTATCATCATCAAAAGATGAACCCTACTCATACGGAACAAACCCACAGGGGGGGGCCATTGACTTGAAATTCGGGCTTCCAAAGAATATTATGGTGTCCATTCGAAAGAAGTAACAGAAGGTAATAGGAAATACAGAAAGAAGCCAGCAATTACTGAAAAAGAAAGAAGAATAAATTTAACAAATTAATAAATAATGAAAACATTGATGCTGAGTGTCTCTTGAATTTCTCATGAAGTAAAATTATTTAAGCAAAGTTTTCTGTCTTCCTGAAATCCTAAGAAACTTGTTTACGGGAAGGAGAGAACGTGGAATATAATTTTAATCCTTGCTATTTCCCGGTAAGACGTTTTCCGCCTTTTTAATCAATTTTTTGCTTGAAAGTTTTTTCTCTGCTTTTGCCTGAAATATCCCCCAAAATATAGTCCTTTATTGTAGCCAGGTATACTTAACGAGTATTAAGCAGCTTTCCACTCCTTTCTTCTCAATGAATTTTTGCCTGAGCCTTTCCGCTGTTGCGTCAAGTTTCCCCAAAACACAGGCCTTGACGTAACCAGGTTTCCTTATTAGGGGGGCCAATTACTCTGTCCTGCCGGGGCATTCCTAGTCTAGCGAGAAACCTATGCCCTGGCGTTTTCCTCATCGTACATAGATAACTGTACCCCTTTTACATGCATCGTTTCGCAGTTTCGTGAATCTTTGCCCGGCGTTGATTCAGATGTTCTCGGTGGAATGATTCTTCTGGCATACCTCATTGTTTGTGGCTTTCATCTTCTGTCATGCCATTTCTTAAGGTGAAGGCCAGGTAATTGAGTTGGGAATTTGCTGTCTCTCAACTCCCGGAGTTATTATTCCCGCCGGATTTGAATTTTTGTTAAGTGGCCGTCAGCGTGGCTGTTTACATTTTACATTGTCTTTTATTCACAGCTCTTTCTTTCTTTCTTTTTGAGCCGCGTTCGTTGTTTTTGCTGTTTATGCGTTTGTGTCGGGTATGTGCGAATCGTCTCTGTTTGTTTTTCTTGCGAGTCGAATTTATGTGTTAAACAACGCATCGTGGTCCCTCGTGGATAATGCGCGTACATTCTATATGATTTGTTTCCCCAGGAATATAAACAGAGTTAATTTATTCAACTCTTGCTTATCTTGTCAACGAGTCTTCCTGTAAATTGCGGTAATGTTTAATGTCCTTTTCGCTGAAAGGATTCATATATAAGTTCTCTTAATGTAATATTTGATACGAAACACATCTCTGATGTTTATTCATGCGATTCTCTTGTCTTGAAGAGTTCTGGAATACAGCGGTTTGTAAACATTGATGCATTTGTGGAAAGTTACAGACTCGAATGATATAGTGATGGTAGAAGATGCCCATGTTGCTTACAAACTTTAACTATTTGCATAAACAAATACACTTGTGCGCTTGATTACGAATAAATATATGATGTCTGTCGATATGTGTGTGTATATATATATACATAATATATATGTATATATATATGTATATATATATATATATATATATATATATATATATATATATATATATATATATATATATATATATATATATATATAAATTTCTGACTCACATCAGGATCAGAACACAGGTCTGTCAAATGAAAGGCAAGAAGGGCAAACATGTGTTGATTACTTCCATATATATATATATATATATATATATATATATATATATATATATATATATATATATATATATATATATATATATATATATATATATCAAAAATCCTCGTAAGAAAGTGAGTGTAAACCAGGACTTGGAACAAGTACTTTCGTAGTTTATTCTACATTTTCAAATTCACACAAAATACAAGAGAAGTTGACAGAGCTTTATATACAAAAACAGAAGTGGGGGGCGGGGTTACAGTTTGTTCATTTGGGCAGCATGTTCTTTAAACAAAACAAGGCAAGGACAAAGGATCAAGGGATAATCCAGGGTGGAGATTAACATTCCTGGTGCACGTGGCTTCAATAAAAATCAGCTCCAGCAGATTCCTTTTCCGATGGTCGTTGACTTTGTAGATTATTGAAGACTTATCCCAGTTAATCGCATGGCTTGTCTTAAGCCAATGATCTGCAATGCCATTATTTGTTAAGCCTCTTGAAATGGCATATTTGTGTTGGGAACATCTCACTTTTAGTCCTTTTGATATCTGACCAATATAAATCTTATTACATTCTTTGCAAGGAATACTGTATACAATATTGTTTGGATTGGGCGGGCTGTTTTTGAAAATGTAGAATAAACTACGAAAGTTCTTGTTCAAAGTCCTTGTTTTCACTCGCCTTCCTACGTGATATTCTCAAGCATGCGCTCCTTCTGAGTATATATATAATGCAATTGTAATAGCCACAATGCCCTCTTAACTTTCCAAATTCTTCACGCTCTTTGCATATGCTTGCCACTACAAAGCCTTAGATCCAAGTGCAAGAAATCTGAAGCAATTATGATGTCTGGTAGTGGGAAACGAACCCGCTTCCCATAATCAAAGCGAGGTCATAAGGTTCCTTGTTGGTTCACATTCCACATTCACCACATTTACTCTACAACTTAACATTTAGAACATAAGTTTCCTTGTTGCCTCACATTCCACATTCACCACATTTGCTCTACAACTTAACATTTAGAACATAAGTTTCCTTATTGCCTCACATTCCACATTCACCACATTTACTCTACAACTTAACATTTAGAACATGAGTTTCCTTGATGGTTCACATTCCACATTCACCACATTTCACATTGTCTTCTCCTCCCTCCACCCACTGTCTGTTGAAGTATGGACATGCTTCCTACCCAACTCCACACCTTCTTTGTAGTTGGCCTTGCCTGTGAACCCTCCTCCCATGCAAAGGTGATAAGGTGGGAATTCGGGAGGCAAGGTTTTTCTGATTAACCGAGAGCAAACGAGAGAGAGAGAGAGAGAGAGAGAGAGAGAGAGAGAGAGAGAGAGAGAGAGAGAGAGAGAGAGAATGTAAGTAGGCTTGGCTAGGAAATGTTTAGAGAATGGGGAAGGATAATAAGACAGTGATGATGAGGATGATGATGATGGTGATGGAGGAGTTAAGATAAGATAACGATGGGCGAAGCATAAACCGTGAAGTGTGAAAGAGAAGAAGTCAGCTCGACCTTTTACAGGTACGAAAGGTTAAGAGGCGGATTAAAAGTTAAAGATTGTGTTACACCATAAACTGTTGACCTCCCCCGCCCTGAACAGCCAAAGCAAACAGTAACAAGAAGAAGAAGAAGAAGAAGAAGAAGAAGAAGAAGAAGAAGAAGAAGACGAAGAAGAAGAAGAAGGAAGAATTCTTGTGTCATGCTTGAAGTGAAGGCAGAGAAGGTGACTGAGGGAGGGAGGAGGGTGAAGAGGAGAGACCCAAATATCAGCAGAACAAGGAAGAAGGAGGAGGAGGAGGAGGAGGAGGAGGAGGAGAAGGGAGGAGAAGAAGGGCAAGGCGGAAGTGCCTTGGAGATAAGAGAGAAAGAGAGAGAGACACACACACAGAACACACAAGAGTACTGTTAAAAGGAGGCGGTTCTCGTAAGCCTTGCGTCTTGTGCGAAGGAATGCAGTTGCTCTTGCAGGCGCTTGTGCTTGTGCATGCATTAATGCTTCTCTCTCTCTCTCTCTCTCTCTCTCTCTCTCTCTCTCTCTCTCTCTCTCTCTCTCTCTATCCATTCTTGGCGCTGTTGGGGGCTTACCAGGCGACCTTCAGTGTTAGGTCGTCTTAGATCTTCGAGGAAGAGAGCGACCATTAAATCTGGGAGTAGAGAGAGAGAGAGAGAGAGAGAGAGAGAGAGAGAGAGAGAGAGAGAGAGAGAGAAATATGCAAACCTGATCGAATGGGCGTTGTTGTAAGCAACATATTGCCAGCGGCTTTGTGGGTGGAGAAGTAGTAACGTGTGCAGAGCGTTGCCGTCACCGATAGTACTAGCTTGAACAGGAAAAATAAGAGCCGTTGTAAAGATCCTGGATAGTAGTATAAGTAGTAGTATCATGAACAGCAAAAATAAGAGAGCCGTTGTAAGGACTAGTGAAATAAAATAGTAATAGTAGTAATAACATGGACAGGGACAAACAATAAAAGGGCCGTTGTAAGGATTAATAGTAGAGTATTAGAAGTAAAATGAACAAGAAAAATAATTGAGAGCTGTTATATAGATCAAGAGTAGTAATAGTATTAATAGTAATAATATGAAATGGAAAAACCTTGGGGAGCTGTTGTATGGATCCAGGGTAGTAGTAGTAATAGTTGTAGTATAGGTGTATTAGTAGTAATAGCATGAACAAGCAAAAAACAAATAAAGAGCCGTTGTAAAGACAGTAAATGCCTTTAGCCTTTCTAAGGAGGATCAAAATGTCAAGTTCCTTGTGTCTAGAAGGTTTTCCCTTCAAAATTATGAATTAATCTCTGCAACAATGCAGTAATATATTCTTGAAAGTATGCGTACGTGTGTGTTTAATTTCCTCGCCGTTTCGTAATATTTAATGTTAGTGATGAAAGCCACAAATGATTTTTTCCTGCCGAGATATTTCTCCGTGATGGATTTGAACGCGATCTGCAGACGTACCATTAGTTTATAAGAGTGTGTTTAAGCATTAATATGTCTTATTAATATACTCTCCACCTCCACGAACTGACGTAAGAGGTATTACTGTATTTTTATTCTAGTAAAAGAAAATGGAAGAATAATTTTACAATCTCTTAGACTTTGAATAAAAGTTACCATTTGGTGAATTAACTGAATAAAATACCCTTAAAAACAAGTATAATTACTTTTTTATGAATGCTTTTTTTTTTAAATTACTCTAGAAATTTATCTGAAACTGACCGTGTACAAACAATATTGTCATTAATTTATAGTTTTTAATCCTCGAGAGTCCCACAGTAACGCAAGTAAACCAGAAACACATTTAACTATTGTTGTTGTCTAAATTCTAGTTTACTATTTTCCTATCTAGGGAATCAAGATAAAAAACGAAAAATGTTTTTTCTATTTAGAAAGCAATTTCTTATTGAATTGTATGGCAGAAGGAAAAGATTTTATTCTGCATCATTCTTTTGCAACTTACATTCCCAAATCATTGTACAGTGTCCAAACGCCTCAACAGGAATTTGCATCTGAGTGTATAATAAGTAAAAGGTTATGTGCAACACAACATTATCGCTATATGCATATGGACAGAATAATAGATGGCAAGAAAAAAAAAAGATTAAAATCCCTCTCATCTGTAACCGTTCGTTGGTACTTGGTGGAATCTTGTACAGTGATGTTCATCAACCACTGGTATTATTATTTTTCATCTCAGTGAGCTCCAGATATTGAACCTTGTGATAAACACGATGTCTATAACGAAACCTCTTTGTCGACAGCTAACTCATCGTGTGTTCAAATTGGGGTGTCTTTTATCTTTTAGTGCCAGAAATCTCTCTCTCTCTCTCTCTCTCTCTCTCTCTCTCTCTCTCTCTATATATATATATATATAGATATATATATATATATATATATATAGATATATATATATATATATATATATATATATATATATATATATATATATATATATATATATATATATATATATATAAAACTCTGATATATTCCGGAATTTGAATATTAGTGCTAGGCATTAACATCTAACATGACACTTGCGTCATTTGTAGTTTATGTCATTGTTATTACCAAACATGTATTTGCGCTGAATAAATGGAAACACGATGCACAAAAGAAAATTTTGTAGTGAATGCTGTTTATTTGTTTTGATAAACAATATTGCTTTAATTTAAACTGATCAAGTATTAGAGTTTGATAATTCCTCTGTGACACGTTACGAAATATTGTAGATTTAATTGGCTTCATGAAATCTAAAGAGTTGAAAACAAACAACAAAGCTTGGTTGGCTGCTGAATCCAGAGGTCCAAACAAGACCTCTCGTTTCCTTTAAAACTTCCTGATAGGCAACGACCCATACTGACTTAAGACCGGCTCAAACCAAACCAGCCAACCTTCCATTTTACCCTCTCTCTCTCTCTCTCTCTCTCTCTCTTTGTCTGACATCGGGCCGAATTGACTTTGTGGGAAAATCACAAACCACCAAGAACTACGTGAGTGAGAATCTAATGGTGGGCGGATGCCTCGTAGCCGAATTGAGAAGCTGGGGGGAAGATGGTCGGTAACTTCTTTGACTTTATAATAGTACAAATGTCACGCTCTCGGTTTTCCTTTGTCTGTTACGAAAATGTTATTTTTGAATATGACAGATGGCCTGATTTCCCCAACTTCCCTCCGCCCAGAATTTTGGTTTTATTCGATCACTAGTTTTCACCGAAACACACTGGTTTTCTGGACACGATTTGGGTTCGAATATTCTAATTTGAATGTTGACATTTTATTTAATAACTAGTTTTCATCGAAACACACTGGTTTTCTGGACACGACCTAAGTTTAATATTCTAATTTGAATTTTGACATTTTATTTAATAACCAGTTTTCACCAAAACACACTGGTGTCCTGGACAGTACTTAAGATCTAATATTCTAATTTGAATATTGACATTTTATTTAGTAACATAGTTTTCACCAAAACACACTGGTGTCCAGGACAGTACTTAAGTTCGAATATTCTAATTTGAATATTGAAATTTTATTTAATAACTAGTTTTCACCAAAGCACACTGGTTTTCTGGACGCGACTGAAGTTCGAATATTCTAATTTGAATACTGACATTTTTGGCTAAGTGCAACCCACATATTTCTACCCAACGTTCTTTGGATAATGAAATTTCATGCTGTCACTGAGTTTTTTTTTTTTTTTACATGTTCATCTCAACTGTACTTGTTGTTTTGTGATATTCCGTGAAAATTAAAAAAAAATTTTTTTTACTTCATGAAAGTCCTCCTGCTGAAAGTTTTCGCTGGAATTACCAAAACCACTTACGGGAGGCGTTCGCTCGATTATTGTACATTTTCCACAGGACTGAGGGCCTTACTAGTTGTATATTGTCAAGTTTAAGGACAGCGGAGTTATCAAAAGGCGATTCGACTTGTGTCGACTGGGGAAAATTCTCTTTTCCTATACGCTTTGAGAACATCACTTAAAAATTAAAGGACCGTACTTAAGGTTTTCAATAAAAGCAATAAGTAACAAAATAGATAGAATGTAGATGTTAACTGACCTTTTTTTGGGAAGTTTTTAAGTCCGTAAAGTTTATTAATACAGGACAAAAAACGTATTTCCTAACTGCTTGAATCGTTGAAGGGCTGCAGTTTCAAATCTATACCTGCTGAACCAGCCCGTGTCTTCAAGCAATCAAGGGTTAAATTTCTCAATAAAAAAAAAAGGCACTGAGGCACCTCTAGCTGTCTGAGACAAGACATTGAAGAGAGACGTCAAGCAGTCTTCAAGCAATCAAAAGCTCAGTTTCGCAAAGAGGCACCGAGACACCTCTAGCTGTCTCAGACAAGACATTCAAGAGAGACGTCAAGCAATCTCCAAGCAATCAAAAGCTCAGTTTCGCAAAGAGGCACCGAGGCACCTCTAGCTGTCTAAGACAAGACATTCAAGAGAGACGTCAAGCAATCTCCAAGCAATCAAAAGCTCAGTTTCGAGACACCTCTAGCTGTCTAAGACAAGACATTCAAGAGAGACGTCAAGCAATCTTCAAGCAATCAAAAGCTCAGTTTCGCAAAGAGGCACCGAGACACCTCTAGCTGTCTAAGACAAGACATTCAAGAGAGACGTCAAGCAATCTTCAAGCAATCAAAAGCTCAGTTTCGCAAAGAGGCACCGAGGCACCTCTAGCTGTCTAAGACAAGACATTCAAGAGAGAGACGTCAAGAATCTCAAGCAATCAAAAGCTCAGTTTCGCAGACCTCTAGCTGTCTAAGACAAGACATTCAAGAGAGACGTCAAGCAATCTCCAAGCAATCAAAAGCTCAGTTTCGCAAGACAAGACATTCAAGAGGCACCGAAGCACCTCAGCTGTCTAAGCCTTCAAGAGAGACGTCAAAGCAAAATCAAAGGACGTGTCCATTCAAGACGTCAAAATCTCAAGCAATCAAAAGCTCAGTTTCGCCACCAGGCACCTCGTTCCATGACCACGTCGTCAAGCAATCTTCATTCAGTTTCGCAAAGAGGCACCGAGGCACCTCTAGCTGTCTAGGGCTGTCGCAATCTTCAAAGCAATCAAAAGCTGGACGTTAGTTATTCTAAGACAAGACATTCAAAACCACGGAATAACGTGATTGCAAAGAGGCACCGAGGCTATGTCTGCATTTTCTCCAAGCAATCAAAAATCAGTTTCGTCGAGAGAGAAGGAACCTCTATGTCTAAGACAAGACATTCAGAGAGACGTCAAGCAATCTCAAGAATCAAAAGCTCAGTTTCGCAAAGGGGACCTCTTGTCGGAGGAAGAATGTCTCCAAGTCAAAGCCTTTCTGGCTCTGTCTAAGACAAGACATTGTTCAAGTAAATCAAAAGCTCAGTTTCGCAAAAGGCACCGAGGCACCTCTGTTTAAGACAAGACATTCAGAGAATCAAGCTCTTCAATCAAAAGCTCAGTTTCGCAAAGGCTCTCACCTCTCTGTCTCAAGACATTCAAGAGAGACGTCAAGCAATCTTCAGGCAATCAAAAGCTCAGTTTCGCAAAAAAGGCACCAGACACACTACACACAAGACATTCAAACCTCACTCTTCAGGCAATCAAAAGCTTAATCTTGTGACAAGACATTCATGTTTGACAATCAAAGCTCAGTTGTTTCTGTGTCTGCAAGACATTCAAGTGTTAACTCTTCACTTCAAAAGCTTTTCCAAAAAGAATGTCTATGTCTAAGACAAGACATTCAAGAGAGACGTCAAGCAATCTTCAAGGCAATCAAAAGCTTTTCGCAAAAAGGCACCGAGCACCTCTAGCTTCTAAGACAAGACATTTTATCAAGTCTTCAGGCAATCAAAAGCTCAGTTTCGCAATGAGATATACTGTCTAAGACAAGACATTCAAAGTCAAGATCTTCATCAAAAGCTCAGTTTCGCAATAGCATTATTTTGTGAAACTCAGTTTCGAAATTTTTAAGACAAGACATTCAAGAGAGAGACTGCAATCTTCAGGCAATCAAAAGCTCAGTTTCGCAAAAAAGGCTAACCTCTATGTCATTAAGAGAGACGTCAAAATGCTCAGTTTCGAAAAGGCACCGGCACCTCTGGCTTGCTTCAAGCTTGCTTCAACAAGAAGAGACGTCAAGCAATCAAATCAAAAGCTCAGTTTCATTAAAAAAAAAGCACCTTCTAAGACAAGACATTCAAAACGTCAAAACAATCTTCAGACAATCAAAAGCTAGTTTCAAAAAGGCAACACCTCTAGCTAAGACAAGACATTCAAAGTCAAAGCGGCAATCAATTTTCATGAGAAAAACCTCTAGCTGTCTAAGACAAGACATTCAAGAGAGGCGTCAAGCAATCTTTGGCAATCAAATCAGTTTATTAAAGGCACCGAGTTTTAGAGTATTCCAAAACAAGACATTTGATTGAAATCTTCAAATAAAAGCTCAGTTTCACGGCACCTCTAGCTGTCTAAGACAAGACTCAATCTTCAGGCAATCAAAGCTCAGTTTCCAACTCTAGCTTTTTTATTTCAAGAGACGTCAAGAATCTTCAAATCAAAAGCTCAGTTTCGCAAAAAGGCACCGAGGCACCTCTGGCTGTCTAAACATTCAAGAGGCGAGAAATCAAAGCTCAGTTTCGCAAAAAGGCACCGAGCACCTCTAGCTGTCTAAGACAAGACATTCAAGAGAGACGTCTTTTGGCAATCAAAAGCTCAGTTTCGCAAAAAGGCACCGAGGCACCTCTGTCTGTCTAAGACAAGACATTCAAGAGAGACGTCAAAAATCTTCAGGCAATCAAAAGCTCAGTTTCGCAAAAAGGCACCGAGGCACCTCTAGCTGTCTAAGACAAGACATTCATCAAGCAATCTTCAGGCAATCAAAAGCTCAGTTTCGCAAAAAAGGCACCCGAGGCACCTCTGGCTGTCTAAGACAAGACATTCAAGAGAGACGTCAAGCAATCTTCAGGCAATCAAAGCTCAGTTTCGCAAAAGGCACCGAGGCACCTCTGGCTGTCTAAGACAAGACATTCAAGAGAGACGTCAAGCAATCTTCAGGCAATCAAAAGCTCAGTTTCGCAAAAGGCACCGATACCTCTATGTCTAAGACAAGACATTCAAGAGAGGCGTCAAGCAATCTTCAGGCAATCAAAAGCTCAGTTTTCACCAGGCAAAACAAGGCATACACCTCTGGCTGTCTAAGACAAGACATTCATTTCAAGCAATCTTCAGGCAATCAAAGCTCAGTTTCGCAAAAAGGCACAGAGGACTTGTCTAAGACAAGACATTCAAAGAGACGTCAAGCAATCTTCAGGCAATCAAAGCCATTTAGTATCTGGCCAAGTTTCAGGCAATCAAAAACTCAGTTTCGCAAAAAGGCACCACCTCTAGCTGTCTAAGACAAGACATTCAAGAGAGACGTCAAGCAATCTTCAGGCAATCAAAAGCTCAGTTTCAAAAAGAAGGACCTTAATTCAAAAGCAGTCTTCAGGCAATCAAAAGCTCAGTTTCGGAAAAAGTGCGAGGCACCTCTGGCTGTCTAAGACAAGACATTCAAGAGACGTCAAGCAGTCTTCAAGCAATCAAAAGCTCAGTTTCGGAAAAAAGGCTGAGACAAGACATTCAAAGAGAGACGTCAAGCAATCTTCAGGCAATCAAAAGCTCAGTTTTAAACCCCACCTCTGCTGTCTAAGACAAGACATTCAAGAGAGACGTCAAGCAATCTTCAGGCAATCAAAAGCTCAGTTTCGCAAAAAGTCTGCTGTCTAAGACAAGACATTCACGTCAAGCAATCTTCAGCAAAAGCTCAGTTTCGAATTTTATTGGCACCTCTAGCTGTCTAAGACAAGACATTCATTATCTCAAGCAATCTTCAGGCAATCAAAAGCTTTTCGGTCACCTCTGCTGTCTAAGACAAGACATTCAGGGATCAAAAGCTCAGTTTCGCAAAAAAAATGCTTCATTTTCGCAAAAAAGCGTCTGGCTGTCTAAGACAAGACATTCAAATCAAGCAATCTTCAGGCAATCAAAGCTCAGTTTCGGAAAAAGGCACCGAGGCACCTTGTCTACATTCAAGAGAGACGTCAAGCAATCTTGTTTTTATTCGGCACCGAGGCACCTCTAGCTGTCTAAACAAGGCACCAAGAGGACAATTTGTCTGAGACAAGACATTCGTTCTTTTATTTTTATTCTCAAAAGCTCAGTTTCGCAAAAAAGCACCGAGGCACCTCTAGCTGTCTAAGACAAGACATTCAGAGAGACGTCAAGCAATCTTCAGGCAATCAAAAGCTCAGTTTCCAAAAAGGCACCGAGGCACCTCTAGCTGTCTAAGACAAGACATTCAAGAGAGTTCGAGCAATCTTCAGGCAATCAAAAGCTCAGTTTCGCAAAAGGCACCGAGGCACCTCTAGCTGTCTAAGACAAGACATTCAAGAGAGACGTCAAGGCAATCAAAAGCTCTTTCTAATCAAAACATTCAAGAGCTCATTTCTCTAGCTGTCTAAGACAAGACATTCAATCAAGCAATCTTCAGGCAATCAAAAGCTCAGTTTCGCAAAAGGCACCGAGGCACCTCTGTCTAATTCAAGAGAGCGTCAAGCAATCTTCTTTTTCAAAAGCTCAGTTCTCTTCTTTATGTATCTCCTTTCTAAGCAAGACATTCAAGACAAGACGTCAAGCAGTCTTCAGGCAATCAAAAGCTCAGTTTCGCAATCGACACCTCTATTCTTTGACATTCAAGAGAGACGTCAAGAATCTTCAAGGCAATCAAAAGCTCAGTTTCCGCCGGTCTAGCTGTTAAGACAAGACATTCAAGATCAAATCTTCAGGCAATCAAAGCTCAGTTTCGCAAAAAAGGCACCGAGGCACCTCTGTCTAAGACAAGACATTCAACGTCAAGCAATCTTCAGGCAATCAAAAGCTCAATAATACCTCTAGCTGTCTAAGACAAGACATTCAAGAGAGACGTCAAGCAATCTTCAAATCAAAAGCTCAATAAAAATAATCTAATAATAAGACAAGACATTCAAGAGAGACGTTAAGCAATCTTCAAAATCAAAAGCTCAGTTTCGCAAAAAGGCACCGAGACACCTCTTAAGACAAGACATTCAAGAGAGACGTCAAGCAATCTTCAGGCAATCAAAAGCTCAGTTTCACCAAGACAAGACATTCAAGAGAGGC
>NC_089776.1:13095417-13100417 GCF_040412425.1 Macrobrachium rosenbergii
ATAATCATCTGGTTATTGCATTGTAAAGCTAAAATAACCATGTAACTTTGAGACTTTCTCACAGTTAAACAGTGTGAGGAAGCATAAAAGTCAGTGTGTACGTGCGCGTGCGTTCGTGTGTGTGTGTGTGTGTATGCATGCATGTATGTATGTGTGTGTTTGTATCACCATCATTAACCACGTCCGAGATACTCATTATATCCTCCCAAGCTGATTCTTCATTAACGACAAACTTTTTTTTTTTTCCCTCAAATTGCTAGTCATCACACGTTTTCAAAACCTCGGCAAGATTCTGCTGTGATATCAGGGCCGTGACGGCTGTCAAGATCTTGCCCGTCTGTCCAAGAGCTGTGTCAGACCAGTTGTCTCCGCAGTACCCAGACGGTATCACTGCCGTGTTCTGGGTATTAGTACATTCTGTAGTCTCATTTTGGTCGTCTTGCGTTTCGAAGGCTCGAGTGAAGTCCCCTTTTTTATGCTGATGTCAGTAGATATTATGGATGGATTGCAACGATGCTGTGGTGACTGGTGGCTTTTGAGATGGTGGAAGATGTTACAAAATTATCTGTTGTGTTTTATGTCTTTCTTCCTTAATGTACTGTTCACACATTTATCTGTTTTTTTTTTTAAGTCTTTTATATTTTTCAGTTCAATCTGATCTTTGGTATTAATAATAATAATAATAATAATAATATAATAATAATAATATAATAATTATTATTATTATTATTATTATTAATATTATTATTATTATTATTATATTGCAGCCTCTCTATCTCTCGAATGAGCTTGAGATCGATGAATTGCAATGTAATAATAATAATAATAATAATAATAATAATAATAATAATAATAATAATAATAATAATAATAATACTAAGGCTACATGCTGATGATGATAATAATAACGGTTTTGTCTGATGTCAGGAAAGCTAAAACAGATTTTTATTTACGAATCAAACTCACGATTTTTGGTAGTTAAAATCTCCACCCAGTAATCTTGGGACATGGTTGGAGCCGGGTAGGGGAAGGGGGAGGCAGCGACAGATGGGTTGAGTGCCGGGTTGTGTATGGTAACTGTCTGGAAAGTATCCGGTTTGGAACCTGTCCAATACGACCATGAGTTTTATTATTTTCTTAATTTAAAATTTCCATTGGTTTAATTGAAGAATAATAAGTTAAATTTCCCATAATGCTTCTTCTTTTGTTTTTATATTGTCTTGAAGACTAAGATTGTTTTAATTGTCTTCTATTAATTGTGTTCATTATTCCCTATTAGAAATTCGCCTTTTGCCCGTCTCATATTTCTTCAGTAAAAGTCTCTCTCTCTCTCTCTCTCTCTCTCTCTCTCTCTCTGTATATCTATATATCTATATATATATATATATATATATATAATATAGATATAAAATGTACATATATATGTATATAGGTAAATAGGTATTATATGTATGTTATGTATGTTTATGTGTGTATATACATATATATATAATATTTATACACACACACACACACACACACACACATATATATATATATATATATATATATATATATATATATATATATAATTTTATATATACATATATATATAATTATATACATATATTTATATTATATAATTAAAATATATACATATATTTATATTTATAATATAAAATATATATATTTATATATATATATATATATATATATATATATATATATATATATATATATATATACTCGTATTATATAGTTTTACTCTTTTAGGTAAAGCAGAACTCTGAAACCAGAAGGAATTTATGTCAAAAGACTCCCGTAATTCCATATTATAATACTCCGTCACACTATGGTATCACGGGTGGTTGACTTTCGACGGAACATTTTCGGAGGAAATTTGGGAAAACAGATTTTTTTTTTCTTCGAAGGAATTTTAATGATTGCTTTATGGGTGTTCATACCCTGTGTTTTTCACGGTTCATTTCCTCCCACTACACTATTTAGGCATCGATGGACTCTATCTCTCTCTCTCTCTCTCTCTCTCTCTCTCTCTCTCTCTCTCTCTGTATATATATATATATATATATATATATATATATATATATATATATATATATATATATATATATATATCTATATATATATATATATCTGTACATATGTATGTATATATATATATATATATATATATATATATATATATATATATATATATATATATATCTCTCTCTCTCTCTCTCTCTCTCTCTCTCTCTCTCTCTCTCTCTCTCTCTGAGGTCAGCACTTATAATCACGTGAACCTAATTACTGGGATGCCACAAGTTTTATGTAATAGGCAGATGCGGAAAAAAATTAACATGAAACTTTGTCTGAGGAATATATTAAATACACGTGTAGTTACTGTATCCTTAAAACAGGTTTATTTTACAGTGAAGAGACTATTAAACTTTTAAATTCTAATTTCTGACGATTGAATCTGGACTCACTGACGTGTGCACTGAACAAGTAAACTGGTTTGGACTGAAATAGACGGACGCGGCCGAAGGAACAGACACGAATATGTGGGAAGGTCAGAGTGTAAGCAAAATTGCGATCATGAAACGAGGATAAATGCAAAGGCAGAAATCGCTGGTGATAAAGCCGGGTTTTATGTCCGTGCTCTTAAATCCGTATTTTCTGTTTTTGGGGGAATATCTCAGGTGTATATTGTTACAGCGAAGTCATCATATTTAATCAAGGACATTATAAAGATTCGGAGGATGGTGAGGCTGTTTTTTGCTCTGTGGGACTGAAATGTGAAGGTCTTTTGTGCTTTAAATGTAAAAGGAAAAGATTTAGAATTATGTGGACTGAAAGCAAATGCTGGTCGCTAGCTGATAGCGATTAAGTGGGGTCATGTCAGCATCAAATGGGAGAAGTTTAGGTTAGAAGAGATAAATGGCTGAGGAATAAATGATTTAATCAGGACTAGTATGTTTCGAGATAGCTCATAAATGTGTTATTATTATTATTATTATTATTATTATTATTATTATTATTATTATTATTATTATTATTATTATTATTCAGAAGATGAACCCTATTTATATGGAACATGCCCACAGGGAAAACTGACTTGGAATTCTAGCTTCCAAAGAATATGGTGTTCATTTGAGAGAAGTTAGTGAAGATAATAGGAATTACAGAAAGATGAGGTCGATTATTAGAAAAAAAAAATGATTAAATAGATAGATAAAATGTAAATAAATTAGGAAAATACAAGGTGAACTGGTTTAGGGTAGTATTACATTACATAAGAAAAACAAAGCATAAAAGTGGCTTAGAAAAGCTGTGTGATTCTGATATTTCAAGAATATAAATGAGGAATATGAAGGCTGGTGGTTAGTAATTGTTATGGGTTGATTTCTGTTAAGTAGACACCTATATGAAAGTTGACAGGGAAAGGGGTGTTTATGTTAAGGTTTTCTTTACGTAATTGAATGAGTAGGTTTTGGATGGATGAGAATATATCTTTAGTTTATATATATATATATATATATATATATATATATATATATATATATATATATATATATATATATATATATATATATATATATATATATATATATATATATATATTTAAATTCACATTCTCATGCCCTAAGTCACATACCTGAAGAA
This sequence comes from Macrobrachium rosenbergii, assembly GCF_040412425.1. Taxonomy (NCBI): domain Eukaryota; kingdom Metazoa; phylum Arthropoda; class Malacostraca; order Decapoda; family Palaemonidae; genus Macrobrachium; species Macrobrachium rosenbergii. The sequence continues at coordinate 13,099,063 of NC_089776.1, forward strand.
TGTTGCAAGAACCCCAAGATAAGTGCCCTTTCGTACTTTTTACAATTATACATCGGTCTAATTGCATGACTGAGCGCCATTTCATTAATTAACAATTAGCATAGTTCTTCACGCTATGAACATGTAGGTCAGTTTAACCCTTTCAGTATTTCTTCGTTATTTTAATTAAAATCTGCTACAGTAATTTCTCCATTTACAATGCCTGCTTCATAATCAAAGTTAATGCTTTTATTGTTGAAACCTTAGAATTATGGTGGTGTACTTAAGGGTTTATACATTTCTCGTTTATTTAGTCTGCCAGAATTTCATAGCCTAAAATATCATTCATATTCATCAATAAATGATACTCATGAAGTGACAAGGATTATCTTACATTTCTGTAGTCCAATTGCTTTAGTGCTAGCCTCCCCCGCTTGCCTTTAATTTCTAAGTTCCAGAGGTCTTTTATTTCTCACGGCGCTGGACTGTGGAATAGTCTCCCTGAGGAAGTTGTGCAGTTAGAACCTCAGAAGATGCAATGCATTACTACCCTAAAACAGTTCACCTTGCTTTTTAATTATGTATTTTTTCTATTTATTTATCAGTTTATAAATTTATCTTTTTTTATTTTCTAGTAACCGATTTCTTCTTTCTGTATTTCGCATTATCTTCTGCTACTTCTTTCAAATGAACATTGTAATATTTTTGGAAGCTTGAATTTCAAGCTGATGGCGCCCGTGGGCTTGTTCCACAGGAATTGGGGTTTATTTTCTAAGTAATAATAATAATAATAATAATAATAATAATAATAATAATAATAATAATAATAATAACAGTGGGAAGAATCACATGTTCCTTTTCATCTAACTGACTGCCCATTACATAGCGACTGCTAGCCCCCTTGAGTACAAGCCTTAACTTTCCGAAAGCCGCTACTTCGGGACGGAAGAAATCCCTCTCCATCTGAGTACCTAGATGAGGATGGCAGACAGTATTTTTCCCCAGATTATCTGAGAGTCCTATTTAGGTTAGTGAATGGGGTCGAATTTCTTGATAAAATTGTAGTTGTTTGTAATTGTAATGTCTGTTATGTTTTGCTAAATTTTCTAAGTTTTTACAAAGTGAATGTACCTCGGCCCCTAGATTCGAAGCAGTAAATATCTTCACCACTGTCGGGAATAGCCATTTCTTTCCTCTCTTATGTTACCGTAATTTTGACGGTAGTGTATACCAGTCCATATGTGATACTAGTATATATATAACTTACACATCTGCATATAAAGACTTAAATATAACGTACACATCTGCATATAAATACCTATACATAGTATGCCCATCTGCGTATGTAGTCCTATATATAACATACGCATCTGTAT
>NC_089776.1:13102917-13110417 GCF_040412425.1 Macrobrachium rosenbergii
ATATAAAAAAAAAAAATATATATATATATATATATATATATATATATATATATATATATATAGGTTAATAGTGTGATCGTAATATTTTCTGTACATCCGATACTGCTTTTGAAAACCAGCAATCGTTTTATGGTGGTGTTTACGAAACCAACATTTGTTTTATAGATACGCGTGCATTGTTCGCTTTGCTGTTTTGCACTCAAATTTTTCCTTGTGCTTTTATTTATTTTCACACTTTTGTTTTCTTTTGTTTTCCTAGTCTTAGCGGCTTTGTAGATGATCTCGATTTCGTTCAGTTTTGGGCATTACGACTGGGCGGACCCACTATTGATGTCGATAAGAAAAGCGAGCCTTCAGGAATTCCGGGATATTTCAGATACCGCGGCGCCACGCTCAGTTACCCGAGGGCCCGCTTTCGTGTGCTTGTGTGTAAATGCACCGCTTTGAACAAGCGGTGTTTGCGATACAGTGAATGCGTAGGTTTTGGGATGGACCGTACTGCTAACAGGTCACGTAAAACGTCGAATGTTTGCGTGTGCTTTTGTGTGTGTTTGTGTATGTATGTTTGTGGGTTTGTGGGGAGGCGGGAGGGCCTGTTGCGTATGGAGCAATGGATTCCCAAAAATTGAAAGTTGAACTGGTTAATTATTTTTTGTAGTTTCTCAGTGTATATGTATTTACCTTTCCCAAAACTTTGCATTTAGAGATTGTCTGTGATTTGCGGCGTAAAAGGTTAAGAGAAAAACTTTAAATGTTCACAATACAATTACCCATTTCCCATGTAACATAGATATGAGTGCGTGTGCGTGTGTGTATGTGTAGCGTGTACGTGTGTGCGCGAGCGTGCTTCCCCGCATGGGATATACGCACACGCGCAAGACATGAAGTTTGTCCCAGTCATGCAATATCAGATGCTGGTCTCGTCTTCCAGTGTATAATTATGATTGGAAATAAAAAAAAAAAAACTTCTAAGTGTTTTTCGTGTTTTTCCCATGGGACGATGATCCACAAGAATGCCGGAATTGAGTTTATTCTTTCCTTTTTTTAAAGGTTTATTTTTTAAGTCTTTTGTGTTTAGTTACTTGTTTATCTCCTTACCAATGTCTTAGCCTTGATTGTTAATACGAAGGTAATTCTTCTGGGGTCACTGTCATTTTTTACTGATTGTTTGTTGGTTGTTTGTGTTTATTGCTGATCCAAAATTCATAGTGATAAGAAGATTGTCCAGTTTACGTTGCTTATTTATTTAGTATCTTGAAGTAATAAGAGCAAGTATCTTTCCCGCATCTTCGCAAATCGTTCTTATTAAATGGGTTTTGTGATAGTGAAAATATTTTGCTATAGAGATTTTGAATGAAAGACCGTTCATGGCATTTTTAAGTCCTACTTTCATCACGTGATGAAATGTTGTCACATATTTTTCATAATCAAATATAAAATTCTGATTCTCCTCAGTACTATGATATTGTGATTTTCAGAGAAAATTTGCCCTGCGTTTCCACGACGATAATATTTAATAAAATATAAAGGCAGTTGATATTTTGTGTGAAACATATACAATTATGAATCCTCTTCAATACCGTGATATTGTAATTTTCAGAGAATATTTTGCCTGCTTTTCCAAGGCGAAGATGTTTGAGATGAAGATAATTATATATATTTTTTTTTGTAAAAGAAATATAGAGTCATGTATCTCCTGAATACTATGATATTATAATTGTCAGGAACATTAGCCCAACTTTTCCAAGACAAAAATATTTAATAAAAGACAATGAACACGACTGCGCAGACTGATAAGCATCTCAGGTACCTCAAGTTTATTAAAAAATATTGAATAGTGTAGTCAAAAGAAGCAAGTCGGTACAATCGAGTTTTCTGTACGGCGTATAATCAAGGCCGCCTAAAATAGATCAATCTTTCGGTGGTCTCTGGATAATGCTGTAAGAGGCGCGGCCCATGAAGCTTAAACCACTGCTTGGTGGTGGCCTGTCCTGTATCGTTCCCAGATGCACGATTATGGCTAACTTTAACTTTAAATAAAATAAAAACTATTGAGGCTAGAGGGCTGCAATTTGATATGTTTGATGATTGGAGGGTGGATGATCAACGCACCAATTTGCAGCCCTCTAGCCTCAGTAGTTTCTAAGATCTGAGGGCGGACGGACTGACAAAGCTGGCGCAATAGTTTTCTTTTACAGAAAACTCAAACCGTTTCATAACAAGGCCGTCTAACCTTGCATTACTGCAGGGAGTCAATGATGACGTTTCTCACTGCCAAATCGCCATGGAAATCTCGTTTTCATTCCGCCTGTTCACGCGTTCAAGGACGCAAGACAAATTTCAACGTTTCTTTGGGGTATTTTGCAAATTGCACTTTTCCTCGCAGGACCTAATTTTCGGCAGATTGCCGAGATCCCACGTCATCATGCTCGTGTTGCATTTTCCTTGGGAAATTCGTTTTATCTCTGTGGCGTGGTGCAATTGCGTTCTTGGTGTGATCCGAGTCTTGATTTTGCGTGGATAAAAGAAATAATAATGATGATAATGGTAATAATAATAATGCGAGGAGATGGCAACGAAAGTTATCAGTGGGCAGAAGACCAGTTTTCTGCTCCGATATTTTTTTGCCTTTGATTTGCAACCTTAGAATTGATATTGCAGCTTTAATAATAATAATAATAATAATAATAATAATAATAATAATAATGAGGAAGTAGACTCTCTCTTAAGAAAGTCATGTTAAATATCATGGCTACACCATTTCAAGTTAAAAAGTTGAGTCTTCTCAATTTTCTTAATGTGCAATGTTAACGTAGAAAGGAAACGAATCATAAGGGAAATTGAGAAAACCAAGTATAAACGAATAATAATAATAATAATGATAATAATAATAATAATAATGATGATAATAATAATAATAATAATAATAATAATAATAATAATAATAATAATAATAATAATAATAATAATAATTTATAGGAAAATTGAGAAAATCAAGTATAAAATAATAATAATAATAATAATAATAATAATAATAATAATAATAATAATAATAATAATAATAATACTTTATTTCACTTCAAGGTCAATACAGTATGCAGATACAAAAGACTCGAGTACAAAAATACAGTTACATGACCATTAACAACCGCTTACCCTTCTGTATTTTGTATTCTTTAATCAAATGCAACTTTATTCATATCAGAAACACATTGATGTAGATTATTATTTTTTTTTTTTGTCTTTTATCACTCAGATGACTGATTATTTAGGAGGTCTTTTGTTAATTAGATGAAGTGTCATTTTTTTGTTTTTGTTGAGAACAAAAGAATTCAAAGTTATTTATGTGAATAGCTTTGGACAAGTAAAAAAATTACTGGTATGTATATACATACATACATACATACATACATATATGTGCGTGTGGGGGGGTTTGTGTGTGTGTGTATAAATAAAATCCACGAAGGAAAGAGAAACAATGGAGTGTGTTTATATGTATATACATATACATATATACACAAATGTATGTATCGATATACAAGTATATATACAAAGTGTATATATATACCGGTATATATACGAAATTTTTATCACGCCATGATTTATATACAATCATGAAGCTACAAATGTTGTTTAATATCAAATTCACGCTGCTTCGGGAATATCCCCGATGGGGAATTATCACCGAAGGGGAATTTGTAAGTGATAAATGGATCGGTATTCCCGAAGTAGCGTGAATTTGATATTAAACAACATTTTTAGCTGCGTGATTGTACATATATATATATATATATATATATATATATATATATATATATATATATATATATATATATATATATATATATATATATATATATATATATATATATATATATATGTATATATATGTATATATATATATATATATATATATATATATATATATATATATATATATATATATATATATATATATATATATATATATATATATATATATACACATATGCACTCGCTCCCAAATTGATATTTATCTTGTCCAGGTGACTTGTTGAACCTCTGTGACCTAATTAACTTATCAGTTGAAGAGATACGATTATTCACTGTTTTGTAGGACCTCCAGCGACACTTTACATCCACGAGCTGCCATTGTTTTCATGTCGGGAGTATGAGAGAGAGAGAGAGAGAGAGAGAGAGAGAGAGAGAGAGAGAGAGAGAGAGAGAGAGAGAGAGAGAGAGAGAGAGAGAGCTTCTATCCTGCTATTTATGGCAGGTGAATGTCCTTCTCTCTCTTATATATATATCTATTTGCATAATGCCAGATTGAGGTGACTGTAAGGTCAGTGTTCTCATCTAATGCTCATTACTTCTGTAGTCTCTTTTTTTTTATTTAATTAAAGTCTTTTGTTTTCCAGTCTGGAATTTGAGTTTCTTACATTGTGACGTTCGTCGGTTAAACTTTTCTTTTATCTATTTTTAGTTTTGTTTTTAATCTGCTTCAGAATATTAAATTGGTCATGTTGTCGTATTGTCTTCATTCTTTGTGTGGTGTATTGCGCTTCTTCTGTTGCCTTTTTTTTTATCCATTTAAAGAATTCTTCCATTACACGCCATATGTAATGGATGTGATTGTTCAGTAACTGTGGCTTTAAGCTGTGGAATAAACACTCTAAATGTACAGAGTATATGTATGCGTGTATATATATATATATATTATATATATATATGTGTGTATATATATGTATATGTATATATATATATATATATATATATATATATATATATATATATATATATATATATATATATACATATATACCTTTATGGGTCTAGCTAGGTCCCTTTCATCGCATGCTAGACAGTTTCATAACTTTAAAACATTCACATTTCACACTGTCGGTTCATGAAGTGTGCAGAGGTCCACATCAGGGGTCGACATAAGCCCCGTCAAAGGTCTTTTGAAGTAGGATTCACCACTAAACCTCCATAAAAAGGCCACCTTAGATTTATACCTTGGTATTTGTTGAGTCAAAATATCTCCCAAGAACGATATCATACTTCCAGAGACACTCTGGTATACTTCCAGGTGTCCCTGGAAACGTCTGCACTTCCAGAACACATCTGACGATCGTTATCAAATTTATGCCACCTTGGACTCTCACCAGATATATCTTTCTTCCACGAGACTGTCTCTTTTAAAGTTTTTAATTTAAAAAGTATCCACAGTGGCGTTTAAAGTTAAGTACCAGATTTAATATCCAGGCATCCAGACGGTTGCCAGGGTATAACGATTCGAGCAATTCTGAATATTTTGTTTATTAAAAGTTGCGAGGAGGGATTTTCTTATTGTTATATAATAAAGAAAAAAAAAAAACGACAACAAGGCTTTATGGCCTCCCCACTTAAGGTAGAGGTTTATGGTTGGCTAATAACGATAATTACAACAGCTGTAGTTTCTTCAATTATAAGATTTGTTCCAGGGCGTGTACACTGGACCGTTCGTATACAGTTAATAGAATACTGGCTTCCAAAAATGAAGACCATTTCCTTCCATTAAGTACTGGAGTTATGTTCGGTGAATTTTATATAGCTTACTTTAAAGTCTTAGAAAATTGTGCGGTAAAATCTTTCCCCTGTTCGTAATTAAACCTGCAAAATATTTATGTTGAGTTGACTGGCTCCAAATAATGTTTAAAATCCTCTAGCACAGATTTTACTTAATCTGTTTTTTCATTGTAGGTGTACTTTTAATCCTCTGGAAATCTGAAAAACCAGCCCCATTTGTCTTTAGATGCTTAAAAATAATGAGGTAGATGAAACCTTGTACTAGATTTCGTAAATGTTTAGATTAAAAGAGTACTAGAACTGAGAAATATTCATTTCATCTTCATCATTAAGGTATGATAATTATTTTTTTTATTTCCTACTAAAAGATCTACGCAGAGTCCAATAGAGGTTAAGCTTCTAATTGATTAAAAACCTCATTAATTTTTTATGTATTTGACTGATGTTATTCTCTGAAGGTCCAAACATTTTGGGGACCAGACTGATATGAAAGTATAATATCCCTAATTCTTTTAATTAAAGCACATGGAATAACTGGCATTAAAATGCCATGGAAATGCTAAACCCTATCAAAATTGGGCCTACAAAAAGTTTCTTGAGCTAATGAGATCTACCTGACAGAACAGAGGTAATTAGATTGCATACTGTGATTATGTGCCCACCTCGCAGGATGAAAAATTGGCGAATCTCTCGGACAACCTCAGCCTTTGAAAGAGTCAGTCTGGAAATTAATATAGCTGACAGACTGATCCATATACCTACCCGAAGTGAATTTTGATTGACGAATTAAGTCTGCGATGGCCCCCACCTGTGGGTACCCTGGGGCCAGTTATTTTTGTTGTTGCTGTTGTAAGTGAGGCATAAAAAACTTCCCCTCCAGGTGGTTACCTGTGGTGTAGGTTTTGTCTTTTGAGATTTTTGTTTAAGGCCCTGGTTCTACAACACACGTATTTTATGTATATTATATATATATATATATATATATATATATATATATATATATATATATATATATATATATATATATATATATATATATTATATATATATATATATATATATATATATATATATATATATATATATATATATATATATATATATATATATATATATATAGTATATATATACATACATACATATACATATATATATACGTAATATAAATCATACATATATACATACATGCATAATTGAAAACAGCATGTACTCTTTGTCCCTCCATCTTCAGTGAAACCTCACAGAAGAGGGACACGCAGAAAATCAATATATTTGCATGTTTTAAATATTTTTATGATGGGGCCGGGTATCATTACGTATTTTTCCCTTTATCTTTTAAAATCACGCTTAGTGTTTTATCTTTCCAGTTATAGCACAAACGCATCCTCGGACTGAACGTAGCGAGGACAGAGATTTGAAAATCATTGGCTTTTGGAAAGCAAAAAGCTCTTACGAAACAGGGATCGCTTATTACAGGTCATCAGCGCCCGTGAAATGTTTCCAATTTGACCTTATTTGTCTGCCCTTGACCTTAGTCTTTTTTTTATTATGTCCAACCCCACCCAAAATAAGCGTCGGTCACGTGACCCCACCCTTTACCCCTAAAATATTCCGTAATCGAGAGAGTCAGCTTGTAATCACGAAAGCGCTGCCACACACGATAATTGTTTTCTCTTCCTTGAGAGAGAGAGAGAGAGAGAGAGAGAGAGAGAGAGAGAGAGAGAGAGAGAGAGAGAGAGAGAGGCTCGCTCTCTTATCAAGATCGCCTTGTCAAGAGACTCGCTTGTGTTATCTTGATTGGTCCTCCCTCAATTATGGAAGGAATAATCACCCTTCTCTGAAAGCCATTATCAATGGCATTGTTGATTAAATTCCTCGTGTACCCTTGCGTTTGTTGTCTCCTGGTACCTGGAACAGGTTGCTAACGCAAGGCAAATTCAATACGCACACACA
>NC_089776.1:13112917-13157917 GCF_040412425.1 Macrobrachium rosenbergii
TTATTTATTTTAAGAGCGATGTCCTTGGCTGACCATATGTCTTTATTCACAGGTGATTATGATGAGTACAGAATGAGTGGGTTTCATATATATATATATATATATATATATATATATATATATATATATATATATATATATATATATATATATATATATTTGATGAAAATGAATGGAATTTAAGTTTAATAAAATGGAATTTAAGTTTAATTCCTTAACGCCGAAGCTTCTCATAAAACTATTACTTCTGGAGCCGCTTTGCTAATAAATTAACTCGCAATAACTGACGTTCAACTACTTCGCTGCATACCGGCAGTCGACTCACTTAATAGATAAGAGAATATCATAATTCGGCTCCAGATCTCCACAAGACAATTCTCGGCGGCTCTAATTGCCCCAAGGAGCCTTTATGTATTATTGAGAGAGAGAGAGAGAGAGAGAGAGAGAGAGAGAGAGTGTGTGAGAGTGTGTGTGTGTGCGTGTGTGTGTTTTCAGTAACACGAACGTCGGTCGGTTCATCCATCAAAACAAATGAGCAGAGCGTAGCGACCAGAGATGTCCTCTCTGTTCATCTTCTTCTCAGGTGATTTGAAGAATCTCTCTCTCTCTCTCTCTCTCTCTCTCTCTCTCTCTCTCTCTCTCTCTCTCTCTCTCTCTCTCTCTCTCTCTCTCTCGGGCAATTATTCTTAATAGCGGAGGAGTCGTTTCCTTCGGGGGCGTAATTTGTAGGACTCGTGTGTTGAAAATAGGCTGGAAATTGGGCGAGTTTTTGCCCGACTCTGTGACTCTTCTGTCGCTGCATTGCCAGAAATCCTGGAGTGAGAGGGGGCTACCCTCCAGGGGTCACCCTGCTTGAGTGACACCAAGGTCATTGCTGGGTAGGATTGACCTCAGTGTCCTCGACCCGTAACAATTGCCCGAAAAGAAACTTTTGCAAAGCTATGGTCATTTCTTCCAAGAACTGTTTCCAGGGAGCAAACGTTTTGTTAGTGTTGACTGGAAATGCAGGTGTTGGTCCCTGGAAATGAATGGGGTTCTTCATTCACTGGTGTTGAATGAAAATGCACGCGTCTCCTGATGAAATTTCGTGTTCCTTTTTCTTATAGATTCGTGTGGGATAGTGTCTAGAAAAATGTTTCCAACATAGCGTTGTTCATATCATGAACGTGAAATAGCTTCTATTTGTGATAGCTCTTGATAGAATTTTGCATTTTCTTAATTATGTTTTTATGGAAATTATTCACTAACAAAACGGGAAGCCTTTATGAAAACACTTCATAAATCGACATTGAAGTGAGAAAGGGATAGCATATAATGCAAAAGTGTTTGGTGTCAGTGTTATATGAATTTCAGTTTTATTAATCTTATAGTATGGGCCCCATGATTTTCAGATTTATTTATAAGTAAGTTTTGTCTTGGAAATGCATACTAATTTTAGGATATTGATTCACAGTAATTTAGTGACGTCACATTTTAGGAAGAAGACCAGCTCTTTAGTACCAAGAGAAGAAAGGGGTATTAAGAACTTAATTTATCTGGGGAATCTCAGGGGAAGCATTACTCTTTTACCCCAGCCAAAGAAAGGCAATGGTTCGCCTCTTGTTACAAACAATTGAAGCTCGAGATTCTATGGCAAGATAAGGTTCTCATAACAGAAATAAGCGAAAAGAATATGCCCCCCCAAAAAACAGTAGAAAGTTCTAAAAAAAATTACCACTTGTTTGGGAAAATTTAAGACGAAGGCATCTTATTACTTTAATGGGAATTTTAAGTATAAGGTACTCTCGTCGAAAAAAATGCTAAGCATTTCATTTAAATTTAAAATTTTGAAAAATATAAAGACTTGAATTCTCTTATCTATATCGATATCATGTTTAAATTTTTAAAAGATATAATGACTTGGTTTCTGATATCTGTTTCGAGAACTCCTTATAGGCCTTCTCTTTAAAGGCATTTTTTATTTGTAATGAAGAAGAGGTGTGCAACGCTAGCGTTGATTTAAGGTTCGTAAATCAGAGGAAATAGATGGCTGTGCTTGCAAACGGTGCTCCACTTCATTCATTTTGGGTAGGTCTTCTTTTATTAGGAAATACCTCTTGAATTAGAATGTTTGCGTGATAGACGTATTACAAAGAAAATGGTCGTATTGTCGTTTTGCATTTTTTGAAACATGTACTGTAGTTTTTATAGGTTTCACTTTCAGTTTAGGCAGATTACTCCATCTATGAAAGCGTAGGTTCGTATGTTAGGAAAAATACAAATTTCTTTTTAATTTGGTATTTATAGAACAGTAACTTTCGATGTCGTTTGACGAATTTATTGGTTTTTAGTTTCTTGTAATCATCTGTGCTGTCGTGTATAACTAAATTTTATTAACACTGTTGAATAAAGATGTTAATTCATTGTTTTTGAGACATCATAAGGTTAAAATCACGTTTGCTGAAGCATTCGTCAGACCTCTGTAGCAGTAAATGCGGTAAGCAGTTACCCTTTCGACCAAAGGATTTCGGGTTCCAACAATACTCGCCCTTTCTTTTCTACGATGGAATAAAATTCATGCATTCCTTTAAAAGGGTTGTGATTATCATTTCTTGGGATGAATGGATTAATTATCGTTCTTTTATTATTCCTTTGTCTTAGGTTCATGTGTAAATAATTGAAGCTAGGATGGCGCTTTGTGTATAATGTGAACTGAGTAGTGGGAATGAGCCTGTGTGTGAAAGTGTTATATTGGTCCACCATTTGATGCTGATATTTATGGAGAGTAAACGTTCCTCATTTGATTCAGAGTATACCCAGTGATCCCTTACGAATAATCTGTCGTTTATTCACTTGAAGAACGTGTGATAAATGACGTAACAAGAGTGAGAAGGATCGTGATGGTTTTGTATGCAAAGAGGGTGTGTGTGTGTGTGTGTGTGTGTGTGTGTGTGTGTGTGTACGCGCGTAGCCGCTGGAAGATTGACCGCGTCCAGTTTTCCTAATGCTTGCTCATGGAAGAAGCGTGAAAAGATGATTCTGCGCGTTGTGGTTCTCCGAAGTGGAAAGTCCTTTACGAATGAAGAGGTCTGCAATTAAGCCATAACGGACGGTCGTAAATTTGTGTAATTGAAAACAATTACAGTGCCATGTGAATTATGCCTCGTTTCATTTCTGAGAATTAGGAGGGGATGGTGCATCTTTGCAGAGAGGAACTCAGTTTGTTGTTCTTCTTCTTCTTGGCAAAATCTGATCTTAATTCAAGTCTCGAAACTTTTTTTTCTCCTCTTCATCTTAAGGTTTTGGGCATATTTAACTCTTCTTACCCTTTGCTAATACGAAGCTCTGCTTTCAGCAGACTGCACTGAAATAATCTCTGCAAGATTTTAACATCATCTACGTCAGATGTTACCAAGATAGGACGTCGGATCTTGGCCCAGATCTGAATTGGGCCATTATGTCGTATCTCATGATAGTGGCCCAGTTGTTAACAAGATAGCTCTGATCTTGATAAGGCAGTTGTGTCATTTCTGTAAGAAGAGAGCTTGTCAGATGTCAGATAGCGGTTGGAGATTGTGAATACAGTTTGTTTGGTGTCAGGATCACTAGGCTAAGGTTAGCCGCGATGTCCTCGATAGATCACGTTTCGGGATTCTTTCTAGATGAGGTCCTCCGATGTTTGCTGAAACGTCTACAAAAATAAACACACAAACATTTTATGTTATATATATATATATATATATATATATATATATATATATATATATATATATATATATATATATATATATATATATATATATATACACACATATATATGTATATATGAGAAAATAAAATTTTATCATGGGGACACATGAACGTTAGTTCTGGTCTTTTGAAGTTAGATGGTTGTATTACTGAAGAAATTGTTAAGCAATTATGTGCAAATATTTCGTGAATAACTGTCAGGCCTTAGTCGTGCGTTTAGTTATTTGCTTTTTAACTGTGAGAAGCCGTTTTTGTATGTATTCTTTTTAACGCTCATTGTCTAATTTTCGCTTTAAAGTGTAATGTTTATACTTTTGCTGGAATCAGAAGGATCAGTTTGGTCATCTGTTTTTTAACTGCCAATCTTCTTGTTAGTTTTTGAGGTGTTGGCGACTTGGCTTGTTTGTGGTAAGAATGGACTTGTAAGATTGTTTTGCCGTTACTTATTCTAATTGCCGTTTTGCTTTCAAGTGATTTTCTTCTTTTTCTTACGTACAAAAATTCTCTTACTTTTATCATTGTGCGTTGAAAATGTGTAGCAATTACACGAAAGTACTCAGTAGTATAGTTTTTCATTTTCTCCTTGTGGCGACCTGCATATATATACATATATATATATATATATATATATATATATATATACATATATATATATATATATATATATATATATATATATATTATATATATATATATATATTATATATATATATATAATATATGTGTTTATATATATATAAATTATTTATATATATATATATATATTATATCCACAAAATTGGGTTTGTAAATAAACACTGCTTTTTGAATGGAAATCTTAGTTAGCTGATTCGCTGTTGTAAAATATGGACGCATTAATGATTTATATAAGTGCCTGTATAGTATGTAGTATAATCTGACCATAAAGGTTTTTTAAAAATTTTTCTTACTTCTCATCCTTTGCATGCCGAGAGAGATGGGAGGCAAGGCAAGGATGTAAGAGAGAAATGGGAAGGAAGAAACAAAACGAAGGAGGAAAAAAAGGGAAATTTTACGAAAATGTCGACATTTGGTGTTGCTTGTTACCTAAGCCACAGGAGGCCTTGGTTTGGGTTAAGTTTGTTTGTTAGTAGTATTATTCTAAAAGTTGTGTGCAGATTTTTCTGAAATGTTGAACGAAAGAGGGCCTCGTTACTGCCAACGAGTGATTAAGTTTTGAGGGAAGTAGCAAAAACTTTTTTTGTACAGATTTTTTGAAATTTTGAAAGAAAGAGGGTTGGCAGTAACGAGGTCTTGAGGGAATTAACAATAACTTTTTTTTTTCTTTAGCGAGACTGCGATTTCTGAAGCTTGGCGACTGAAACTAGGCTAAGAAGTCGCATTCTCCCTAAAAACGTTATTGTTAATTCCCTCAAAGCCTAATCATTCGTTGCCAGTAACGAGGACCGCATCCCTTTCAAAATTCCCATTACCTCAGCAATTAAGAAAATCTACATTTAAGATTAAGGGGAGCTTCGGGCTGAATGTCTGTCTGTCTGTCTGTCTTAGAATAATTTAGCCTTATGCCAGCACTGGCTCTTACTCCTGGGCAGTCAGTAACCACTTATTTTTTTTTATACCTGGAAATTCGTAGCTCTTGAGGAGGAACCTTCTGTTGCAGAGTGTTTTGTAGAGTATGTTTTTCTTTTCTGTTTTTTTTTCCATCACTTTAGTAATAATATTTCCGTACCGTTCTTCCTTCTTAAGTTTTAACTTGCAGGTAAAAACCTCTCTTCAGATTTTTGAATAAGGTAATTATATCCCATAAACGTAAATATGAATTGATTATGTTATTCTCTCAAAGTAAGGTAGATTAATAATTTCATGTTTCCTTACTTCCAGGTGAGGCCACTGCTGATCATAAAGAAACATCTACCGTAACTGGTTCTGTAAGTAGAATAGTCGGATAATAACCCCATTACGCTTATTATGCCATGATTCACTCCATAATTACATAATTTTGCTCGCGGACACCAAACCTCACCTTGCGGAATCGTCTTTTTCTGCATGATTGATCCTTTCCTCACTCCCCACCTCCTCGCCCTCTGCTGCAAGAAAGGTGTACTGCCCTTGTTCATGGTGTTTATAACCCGTAGCACTAAAGTGGCGCTGTGTTGTAACAAGACAAAGCACCTGGCTCCATAAATTCGAAAATTTCCTCAGCTAAATGCTTAGATTTTTGTTTATGGGTAGAAGGGTCTTCTGAGGTCAAGTCCCGCTAAGGAGGCTTGGAAGGTATTCTCAGGCTGTTTTATGTTTACATCGCGTGAATTTAGCGGCCATCTTTTGTCTTGGTGTGAGGAAAGCTTTTGATGTTTTTTTTTATTGCTTTGTATTTTCTAAGTTCTTTTGTGACCTTTTTTAAACAATTCTTTATTAGGTATCAGTGTATGGAATTAAATTCTGAATTTAGGTAAAATGTAGAAACTGTGAATGAGATTATACTCTTATGCTGTGGAAAACGTTGGATGCTTTGCTTTGTATCTTAAATTCAATAGTGACCTTTCAAAAAATAATTCATAATTAGGAATCAGTGTCTGGAATTGAATTAGGAATTTAGGTATAATATAGCACCTGTGTATGAGATTCTGTACAAACTCCACTCTCTGCTTCCTTGCTAGACTTCGTTTTGTTCTCTCTCAACCACTTATTTTTCTTTGAGCTCACTTCCTTTTTTTCCTCTCTCGCTACGAGTACTATGGTACACTACCATGTAATTACCAACCCGGGATATAATACCATCTCGTGTTAACACGGCGAATCCTTCGTTAATGGTGCTTTTACGTGCGTATTCTCTCCGCGTGAGAAACGTCCAAAGTAAATTAAGGCATGCACGGAGAGGCTGGATGAGTCTAGCCAAACGCTGCCTAATTTTAATGCCCTCTCATACAGTCTCTGGTCGGGGTATTATTCCCATTGCTTGAGAACCCTCTCGTGCAGTCTCAGCATGCAGTCTTATACAGTCTCCAGTGCTGGAGAGTCCTCTTATAGTCTTACGCAGTCTCCAGTGCCGGAGAGCCGTCTTATACAGTCTCCAATGCTTGAGAACACTCCTATACAGTCTCTGTATACAGTCCTATATAGTCTCTATAGACAGTCTTATACAGTCTCCATTGCTTGAGAGCCCTCCTATACAGTCTCTGTATACAGTCCTATACAGTCTCTGTAGACAGTCTTATACAGTCTCCATTGCTAGAGAACCTTCTTATACAGTCTCTGTAGAGTCTTACGCAGTCTCCATTGCTGGAGAGCCACGAGCCTATAATGTAGTAAGGTGCTTTGAGATCTGGGATGGATAGTGGTTAAAAGAATATTCAACGATGTCGAGTTCTCATTTTTCCATTTCATTCTTGTATATTTGGCCGCTACAGTAAATGGAAAATTATATTATTTTGCAACTGACTTGTAGTACGGCCATTCGCAAACCCGTAATGGATATTGTTTGACTGTTATAAAGAGCAGTTTAGTATATTTTTTACTACTTTTGTTCTACTAATACAAAGAAACTTTGCTATAAAGGAATTACAGCTCTCTCATTCTCTCTCTCTCTCTCTCTCTCTCTCTCTCTCTCTCTCTCTCTCTCTCTCTCTCTCTTCTCTCTCGTAGGCAGAGTATATGATTCGACCTTATCATTTCATTATCACGTTATAAAATATTTGTTTCAAAACTGTTTCAACTCGAGCATCCGGAGAATCTGGAAAGTTACTAGCATATTGAGTAATCTTTATTTATTCCTTGCGCCTCGATATGATTTTTTTTTTTTTATTGAGACAGCCTCGACTTAGCCAAGGTCTAAAGAACCTTTAGACGTTGGACCTATCTAAGTTTTTTTTTTAGCCAAATTGTAAATGCTTTAGTTCCAGCTTCTCTCCTTGAGGTACCTCTTTCGTAAGACAGCCCCGACCTAGCCAATGTCTATATAACCTTTAGACATTGGACCTATCTAAATTTTTTTTTTTTTTTTTTTTTAGCCAAATTTTAAATCCTTTAGTTCCAGCTTCTCTCCTTGAGGTACCTCTTCCGTGGGATGTTTTCCCAAGACCAGGAATCGAGCTTAACGAGAGCATCTCGAGAAGCAAAGATTAGTTATTGAATGGTTCCCAGGGGAGTCCAGATATGGATTAGTGTTGCCTTCGAGCGAAGATGCGATTTAAAGAGGACCATGCCCAGGGGTCCTGTGGTGGAAGAAGGGTATATGACGAAGGGTGGGAGGAGGGGGAGGAGGGAGAGGGAAGAGTAAAACGCACACGCCAATTTCCCATTAGCGAGTCCGAAGAAGAAGTTTGTGTGTGTATGAAGCATTCATGTAGTTAGTGGACACTCATACATCTTTGGAATGGATGGGGTGTCGAGGTGGTGCGAGATGGCGGTTATAGGACATGCTCTCTCTCTCTCTCTCTCTCTCTCTCTCTCTCTCTCTCTCTCTCTCTCTCTCTCTCTGCAGGTTTTGTGGGTATTGGCATTCTTTGCAAGGGGCCTCCTCGATCTTCCTGGCAGAATTGTGAGGAGATTCGCAAGTTGGGAAGATGATGCTAATTTCTATTTGGTTCTTTATTTTCTTTCGTTATACCCTTCATTTTTATTCGATTATTAAGTAAATATCTGTAATATTATTATTTTTTTAGTCTTTGTTACCGTCATTTTTCTTCCTTGGACGATTTTTGTTTCAAGGCTTAGAAAAGAACTAGTTTGGTTGGACGTTCAAGTGAACAAAATTGAGGTTGATTCTATTTTTAAAGCAGCGAAACATATAAGTATTTGAATATCCACACGTATAGTTATTTCTTCTACTATATCCTAATTTTGTTGTATATTCACACAGTCAGGCCCTACGCGTATGAGATGCAAATGTTATATCCAGTTCCCAAACCCACCCACTTGAGACCTGGGGAAGCAAGGTAGTGGCTACCCATGACTCAAACAACCCGTTCCCAGTTCACTGGAATGGCAAGGTTGTGTTGCCATTATTAGCCTGTCAAAGACCCGAGCGGGAATTGAGGTCGGGATTATTTCAGTGGATAGTTTCTGATGATACCATTGAGATACTACAAGCGGTCCACAGGATTCCAATTTCCTCACCCCAGTGTGTCGAATTCATTCATTACGTAAGATATTCACTGGGACAGATGTTTTCTTTATTTAATTTTTACAGTGCTGACTTACAGAACGTCCACTGTAAAAGGAATGATTCCTCAAATATAAAGAATGATTTCCTTTGAGTAAAAGGGACTAAGGTAGAATTTACTCTCACAATAAAAACAGATTAGAGAGTTGACTCTAATAGGGCGAGTAGTGGAACCAAGATGACGTTCGCAAGGCGACCGTAAAACTTCTGACTTCTGTCAGAATCAGAGGTGTCATCCGTGCAAAGTAAATATAGCAAAATAGCGTACAGTTGCCTGAAGTAAATTAGAAAACGTTAGAAAATGTGGCTGCTGTGTAATTACTGATATTTTATTTTGTCATGCAAGTAAAAACCTTGGGTTTTGAACACGTCTTTAAAAAAAATAAAAATATTGTCCTTAGGTGCGGCTTACATGGATTTTTTTTATATAAAGAATGAATCTGCAGTCAGGGGAAAAATAGATAATTTAAATTGAAAAAACGTAAAAATTACTGAAGATTCAGCAGGTTTCACGCAGAAACATTTGTTTTCGCGGAAAATACCCCCAGGAAGTGTGTGAATGTGCGTGTGTTGTGTATGTGTATGTGTTGTGTATGTGTGCGTGTTGTGTATGTGTATTTGTATGTGTTTTAATAACGAAAAAAAACGAGCAAACGAGTATCATTATAAAGCATGAGCGAGCTGGTTCTGGAGAAGAATGGCCACGAGGGAATAGTCTCAGGTGGCTGCAAGGTCCTATTCAAAGATTACTATTTCGGATGATTCTTAACATGCTGGAAAGTCCTGGATGCTCTAATGAGTCACTTAAACTCATCTCCTGAACGAAAAGTACAGGGATTAACTGACATATCGTTGATTAAGAGAATTGGTTGGAATTTTATGATTCCTGTGGGTTTGTTTTGTGTTCAGCTTTGAAAAAAAAGGGGGACTGAATTTGTGAGGCATGAGATATCGCCAGTAAATAATAATAATAATGTAATGATTTAGCCGAGATGAGGCGCAGCACTCCAAGGCGATGTAATGATTGTGTAATTTATACTTACAAGATTAGATAAGGTACTGAACCACCTAGCAGGACCTTCTAATAGCAATCTGAAGACAGCTCAGCTCCGCAAAATTTTTGTAATTACAGGGAATAGCGAAATTTAAAACATGATGAAGCTATTTAGTATTGACTGAGATATGGCAGTGACTGAATTACAAAGAGAAGTAGTGATAGTTACTTTATATAACGGCATCCTCACGCCATGTTAGATTACATACCAGTTTTAAATATTATGTAAGAGGAGAGTCCCCGAAGAGATTGATGAAGTGTAAATATATTTGGATAATTTGATTGATTTGATTAAATTTAGGGTGTCAAGCCAAGCACTGGG
The DNA here is from genome assembly GCF_040412425.1 of Macrobrachium rosenbergii. Classification (NCBI taxonomy): domain Eukaryota; kingdom Metazoa; phylum Arthropoda; class Malacostraca; order Decapoda; family Palaemonidae; genus Macrobrachium; species Macrobrachium rosenbergii. The sequence continues at coordinate 13,123,166 of NC_089776.1, forward strand.
GCACTTTCGGCCAGCCACCCCTTAGGACCGAGAAAAGGAGTTGGAGCGGTTGGACAGCAAGATTAAAACGATCCAGAAAATGAAGATGGAGTATAATGATCTAAAGATGGAACTTGGAGAAACCCCAGAATTGCACGAAGAAGTAATAGTTAGAGAGGTTGGACAGGAAGGCCGATGAAAGGAATCTTGGGGAACGGAGGTCAAGTAAAAGGCTAAAAGGTAGATACAGCCATTGGGCGAAGGGACGCTGCAAACTCCCTTTAGCATTGCCTACAGTGAGCCACATGAACATGATGTGCACTGACGGCACTCCCCCCGTACGGGGAATATATTTGGACGACTCAGAAGGGTTTTATAATCGACAAAGTTTTCGAAGAGAGAGAGAGAGAGAGAGAGAGAGAGAGAGAGAGAGAGAGAGAGAGAGAGAGAGAGAGAGTCTTAACAACGTCACGTAACTATCAACTGTCTTGACTACTTTCATATCATCGTCATTGCACGATACTGTGCCAACCTGCATATCATGAGAACTCTCTCTCTCTCTTCTCTCTTCTTCTTCTTCTTCTTCTTCTTCTTCTTCTTCTTCCCTTCTTCTTCTCTCTTCTTCTTCTTCCGCTTCTCTTCTTCTCTCCTCTCTCTCTCTCTCTCTCTCTCTCTCCACTTCTTCCTTCTCTCTCTCTCTCTCTCTCTCTCTCTCTTCTCTCTTTCTTATTCTTCTTCCTCCTTCTTCTCCCCACCCTCTCTCTCTCTCTCTCTCTCTCTGACCAGACCAAAAAATGAAAAGAGGCCCCCAACCGCATAACTCGGCCCCTACCGCCCGTCACCCGTCATCCAGACGTCGACCTCACCCAAATTGCATTGCATTTGACCTGACCATCATTCTTCTTCTTCTTCTTCTTCACCCATCTGGATGGCGAGCAGCACCCACGAAAATAGGTTCGTGCTGCGTTCGTGTCAGTCGTTAGCTTCGTCATTCATGTGTCAGGTTCGAGTTGTGGGAATGGCATTCGAACATTTTTTTTTATTATTAAAATTTTCTATGTTTTTCATGTGTTTTTTTAAGAATGTTTTTTCACGTATATTTCGCCTTGTTTTGTGGGGACTTTTGTAATGTTTGCAATGTTTTGAAAATGTTAGTCAATCTTAGGTACACTGATATAAATTTTCACTGTTGAGGGTCTTTCGGCGTGTTTTGAAATTGAGTACGCGCCCTATGTATGTATATATACATATATATGTATATGTATATATATATATATATATATATATATATATATATATATATATATATGAGTACGATCCACAATGAAATGCATGTTACAAAACATAGTGTATTTAAAAATATATACGTACAAAATTCATGGCTTTCGTCCAACTGCTGTGGACTTGATCACTAAAATCAAGTGATCAGTGATCAAGTCCACAGCAGTTGGACTGAAGCTATTCGCTTTGTACTGTACATATACATATATATTTTTAATACACTATGTTTTGCAATATCTATTTCATTGTGGATCTAACCTCACATTTCTGAGAAGTACGACATAGGACTTTTATATTTCAAAAATATGTATGTATATACTGTATATATAGTATACATATGTATATATGCATACATAAATATATATATATATATATTTAATATATATATTTATATATATATATATATATATATATATATATATATATATATATATATATATATATATATATATATATATATATATATATATAAACCTTTAACTGACATCCTGGTTAGGTCACTGAACTTTGGAAAAGAGTTCCACAGTCGAGGTGATGGGCAGCAAACTGCAGATAATCTTACGAGGGAAACACAAGGAAAACGGGCTAGAGAGAGAGAGAGAGAGAGAGAGAGAGAGAGAGAGAGAGAGAGAGAGAGAGAGAGAGAGAGAGAGAGAGAGATTTAACCTTTCCCTCGAGAGGTGAATAAGGGGAAGATAAGCAACGAGACCGAAAACATTCTTCCTCAACCATATATGCACCTGTGCAATTTCGTGTTCCTCCTCTGCGCATGCGTCACTTACAACTTACGGGTAATACATGGGGGTGGGGAAACATGGCTATAAAGCGCAAGCCTTTTAAGCAAAGCTTTTATCGTGACAGAGAGGAATTATGCGAGTGCTCGCGCCTGCGCGGTTGTGTGTATCTGTAAAGGGAAAATTTCAGAGTACATGCCTTATACCTCATTCTTCTGTTGAAACAGATCTTGTTCCACTCATATTCCGAAAGTAAGCAGAAGAAAATTCATGTAAATTTTGCAAAATTCATTTAAGTTTTAGTAAAATTGCTGCAAAAAATATATGTTTTAGGTGTACATTCATTTGAGTTGTCTTTCTGGCATAGGATGTGTCTTTACAGTATATGAAAATCATAAAATGTCGTAGTATCAAACTTGTGGTATATTGCTAATCAGATGATGGTTTGTACGTATATAAGTATATATATACATTGACATGCCGTTGAACATACACACATAGATACATTTACCGGTGTGTGTGAACGTATGTGGAAATGTTTATACACACATACATGCATTACACACATAAGTGTATATATACTGTATATGTATATATATATATATATATATATATATATATATATATATATATATATATATATATATATATATATATAAAGTGAACAGTATCCTGAAATTCCTGCACTGAACTGTTTTAATCTTGAGCGAATCAAGGAAGAAGAAGAAGTAGTGAAATGTTTGAATGTCTACATAAACATCTGTGGGACGAGTTGAAAGTTGCCCTCCCCTTCTTCACGATTTTGGAACTGTTACAAATTCTGACATATATTTCTCTCTCTCTCTCTCTCTCTCTCTCTCTCTCTCTCTCTCTCTCCTGACCCCAGGAGACTGATTCCTTACGATGAAGATCAGGGTCACTGCGGAAGTGTCGGAAGGTCGCGCCGCAGCGCGGTTCTCCTCCCGTAGCGGGCGTGACATTGTGAATTTCGCCTGCAGGTCGTTCGGGAAGGGTCGGCGAATTTGTACCTTGGCCAGGGCGACTTGATAACAGTCGTAAGTCGAGTGCAAGGGTGAGAAACGTTGACTCTTTTTTTTCTTTTCTTTTTATGAATAGTGATGGTGGCGGTGATATGCTCAGTACAGTTATAATGGCTTGCTTGGCCTTTCTCTCTCTCTCTCTCTCTCTCTCTCTCTCTCTCTCTCTCTCTCTCTCTCAAGTTTAGGCATCATTCTTGCTTTCATTGCAGAAATAGTTATGTTTTCTTTTAATTCATTTCGTACTTTTATTGTATAAATATTCCCCTGCTTTTTTCATTCATCCGTAGTTTTATTGTATAAATAGTTCCGTAATCCATTCATTTATACATACTTTTACTGTATAAATGGTTATACATACTTTTACTGTATAAATAGTCCCCTACGCTTTTCTTTAAATTGACAATTCTTCCTCTTGAATTTTGAACAACATCTAATTCATCATTTTCTTGATTTGAATTTGACTTATAAAGGGACGCAAATGCGGATCTAAGATTTACGTAACTAATTACTGCTGGCCCTGACGAATGTCATTCCACCCCTTACGAACCTTCGAGTTGACTGGCACTGTTTAATTAAACTTTCAGTTTAAAGAAAGTTTAGCCGTAACCACATAATGATTGTATTAAGTCATGTGGAGGACGAGAATTACGTTTGGATTTTTAATAATTCTTTGCAAAGATGTAAATATGCCGTTTTTTTCATGAAAGCTGGTGTAAAAGGTTTATAAGAAACTTCTTTTTAGATTAGAAAGGTGTTTCTGTGAAGTCATTAAATTTTGAATATATTCTCCTTTCATCTTAGTGTCTTTGGGAGAATTACGCTGAAGAAATGTCTTTTCAAGATAGAAGTTCGCTAAAGACAGACGCTCAAAGAAAATGAGAGAGAGAGAGAGAGAGAGAGAGAGAGAGAGAGAGAGAGAGAGAGAGAGAGAGAGAGAGAGAGAGAGAGTCCTTTGAAGAGTAATTAATTTTAAAACAGAATTTCGGTAACGTCATCTCAAATTGAACGTGAGAGAGAGAGAGACAGAGAGACCCCTCTGAAAAGTAATTCTGTATAGAATAGAATCTTTTTCACGTCGTCTCAAAGAGAGAGAGAGAGAGAGAGAGAGAGAGAGAGAGAGAGAGAGAGAGAGAGAGAGAGAGAGAGAGAGAGAGAGAGAGACCTCAGCAGTAAATCTGGTGTCAAAATATTGTTCTCTGAATAGGAGCCCCCGTCAGCAAGCTCTACCCCCCACCCCTCCATCAAAGATGTCTTATATAAGAGGAACTGCTTGTAATGCAGGGGGAGGCCCCTGGCAACGACGAAAGGGACTAGTGGTGGCTATGCGTCTTGGAATCTGTTTCGTGCCAGATTAGCACACAAAGGAATATTTATCAGAGTATACACACACACACACACACACACACACACACTGCCCATTATCGCCAGGAACTGACGAGGCCAGCTAGCCACCAGTTAGTTAGCCAGCCTGCCTGCTATGCTATTCAGATTCTGTAGGGCCATCGCCGATGTGAGAATGCGAATACTGAAAGCAGAGGTTTGGAACTCCTGCAGGTTTCGTGGTTCCTGTTTTCGTAACTTCCTGTGATATTCTTGCGTGCGATTTCGGGTTATTTCAGGTGTCGTTTTCTTGCGTCGCGTACCCAGGCCAGTTGTGTTTTTAGTTTTCTGTAAGAGAAAACTATTGTGCCGGCTTTGTCTCTCCGTCCGCACTTTTTTCTGTCCATACTTTTTCTGTCCACACTTTATCTGTCTTCCCTCAGATCTTAAAAACTACTGAGGCTAGAGGGCTGTAAATTGGCATGTTAATCATCCACCTTCCAGTCATCAAACATACCAAATTGCAGCCCTCTAGCCTCAGTAGTGTTTATTTTATTCAAGGTTAAAGTTATCCATAATCGCGCTTCTGGCAACGATATAGGATAGGCCACCACCGTGCCGTGGTTAAACTTCCATGGGACGCTGCTCATTCTGTATTATACCGAGACCACCGAAAGACAGATCTGTTTTCGGTGGCCTTGATTATACGCTGTAGCGGCTGTACAGAAAACTTTATTGCGCCGAAGAAACTTCGGCGCAGTTTTACTCATTATATTTTGTATGCGGTTATTTTACTATGCAGCATTTTATTTTACCTTCTTTGCTTGTTCTTACGTCCATATGTTAGTTACTTTTGGATTTTTGTCTTTATTAATTTTTGATTCGACATTGATGAGAAAACGTGCTCGCTCACGCGTGCAGTCACTCATGAACATGTATATATATACAGTATATGTAGAAGTTAAGAGGGCATTGTATATATGTACAGTATATTAGAAGAGGGCATTGTGGCTATTAGAATTACATACAGTATATATATATATATATATATATATATATATATATATATATATATATATATATATATATGTATGTATGTATATAAAGTTAATAACACATTTGAATGCACACGGAGAGACAGACACATTCTATATAAACACACACACACACACACACACACATATATATATATATATATATATATATATATATATATATATATATATATGTGTCTGTCTGTCTCTCCGTGTGTATTGAAATGTATTACTAACTTTATATCTTGTTACTATTGTAGCTACTATGTTTTCAACTCGTAGGCAACATTTGCACAACCTAGTAATTACCTTTTCATTAGCGTTCGAATAATAAATTTTATGAATATTGGAATGCCATCACTTTTCCACCATTGAATTTTGTTGTAATGTAATGTGTCATGCATAAATTAACGAAAATAACACTCTTCGTCTCAGCCAGGTGTTTATTTATCCAGAAATGACTTTGAGTCTCTAAATAAGATTTTCTGATATCAGCTATAGCTAGGAATATTTAAAGGATTTAAGCTGTCAAGTTTCTCTGAAGTCTCCTGTAGGCCAGAGCTGACTTTTGTTTTCCTTTGACTAGATTTATATGTTCTCAGCTGTCTTCTGTACTGTCATATCCACTCAAAAATGTTCATGAATTATTCCCACTGGGCGTCCTTCTCATTTTATCACATCATCCTTTTCTGAATTTGAGTTAAAAAAAAAGTCCAAATTATACCCACAGAGAGAGAGAGAAAGAAGCCCGTTTAACCTTGCTCTGAGCAGCGTGTGTATCTCTGGTTCTTGAAGCAGGTAGTTACTCAGTGCTTAACGAAGGACAGTTTTTTTTTCCCTTCTTTAATTGTAGCTTATCGTAAGAACAGCATTGCATCCTGTAATCACTGTAATTTCGAACGTGCTCTGCGCCGGGCCAAATCCACACATAAGCATTATCTTAAGAAAACGACTGGTCATTCATCCTTGGGCAGATCTAGGCATTTTGATGGTTTCGTTCCATATCCTGAGGTATCCCGCAGGGCCGTAGCTAGGGGCCTTTGCTCTTTCCGATTTGACTCGGTTGTAATGGATGCTGTTGCATCCGCCATCTTTTAACTTGTTTCTGTTTTTGCAAGCTTTGCTTTAGGCCTTACTTACTTACTTACTTAACTTGCTCTTGTGCCAGTCATTGAATGCTGGGGAATTTTTTTTTTTTTTTTTTTTTTTATTTACGCTGTCCACCTGTCTCCCAGACTCCGTAATGTTTCTTTTGCAATTCACGGTTAAAATTCCGTCTCCAGATGGAACTGCATATTTCATCTAGCCATCTGATGCCTGAAATATTCCGCTTCTCTCTCTCTCTCTCTCTCTCTCTCTCTCTCTCTCTCTCTCTCTCTCTCTCTCTCTCTCTCTCTCTCGGGTGTTATGTAAAGCATGTCCAGTATAAGAATTTTTTTAATTTGTTTTAATTATAAAGATTCTTTTTGATAATGTGTATATGTAACGTGGCTAATTATATTATGTATAATGCTAAATGGTATGGAAAGTATTGTACTCAGAGTTAAAAGAATGCATTTAAACGCACGTTTAAGCATCCAGTAGCGTGATTAAAAAAATATATATACCTGATATGATACGCTTGATTAGTTATAAAGGAGAAACGCATAACACTAAACCTCGCTGCTTTGTTATTTAGATCTTTGGTCAAGTATCCGAATAACAAAACTCCGATATTGTCTTAGTCATGCCGGGACGTATTTATGTGTGCTTGTCCGCCCTCACTGGTCAAACCCTCGGAATTCGGAATGCGCTGCTGGAACCACCACACCTTTTGTGTCCAATGTCGTTGCATTTTGTGTCGGTGTAATTGAATTCGCCTCGCCCCCTGGGCCAAGCCCCTGGGGGCCCCAAGGCAGTCATTGCACCCTCTTTCGTCAGTGATTGCCCAAGCATGAGAGGGGGAGGGGGATGGGGTGGTGTCCGGCCACATAAAAGGGAGCCTCGAATGGAATGCATCCGATGGGTAAAGTCACTGTAGACATTAATTGCATAGTTTTTTCTCTTGCTGAAAGATCCTACAGTAAAGTCAGCTCTCTCTCTCTCTCTCTCTCTCTCTCTCTCTCTCTCTCTTCAGAGGTAAAAGTCACTGTAGACATTAATTGCATAGCTTTTTCTCTTGTTGAATGATACTACAGTAAAGTTAGCTCTCTCTCTCTCTCTCTCTCTCTCTCTCTCTCTCTCTCTCTCTCTCTCTCTCTCCAAGGTAAAGTCACTGTAGACATTAATTGCAGTTTTTCTCTTGCTGAAAGATCCTACAGTAAAGTCAGCTTTTCTCTCTCTCTCTCCAAAGGTAAAGTCACTGTAGACATTAATTGCATCTCTTGCTGAAAGATCCTACAGTAAAGTCAGTCTCTCTCTCTCTCTCTCTCTCTCTCTCTCTCTCTCTCTCTCTTCAGAGGTAAAAGTCACTGTAGACATTAATTGCATAGCTTTTTCTCTTGTTGAATGATTCTACAGTATCACCTCTCTCTCTCTCTCTCTCTCTCAGTAAAGTCACTGTAGACATTAATTGCATAGCTCTACTCAGTAAAGTCAGCTCTCTCTCTCTCTCTCTCTCTCTCTCTCTCTCTCTCTCTCTCTCTCTCTCTCTCTCTTCAAAGGTAAAAATCACTGTAGACATTAATTGCATAGTTTTTTCTCTTGTTGAAAGATCCTACAGTAAGGTCAGCTCTCTCTCTCTCTCTCTCTCTCTCTCTCTCTCTCTCTCTCTCTCTCTCTCTCTCTCTCTCTCTTCAAGGTAAAAATCACTGTAGACATTAATTGCATAGTTTTTCTCTTGTTGAAAGATCCTACAGTAAGTTCAGCTCTCTCTCTCTCTCTCTCTCTCTCTCTCTCTCTCTCTCTCTCTCTCTCTCTCTCTCTCTCTCTCATGCTTATTTAACGAGGAATTCGGGTATGCGTTCGGCCAGCAGATGTGATGCAACGGTCGGGTCTTCCCCCGACATGAATGATCAATTAGAATATTGGAATTTCTTCTGTCCTTTCTAGTGCTTTCGTGTATTGTTTGACTGTTTTCGTGGAGTCGTAAATATGCCGGTTATATCATTATGTTGTTGTTGGTTATTTGGGGAATAATATTACAATTAAAACGGTATACAGATTTGGCATAAATAGTTTAAATTCATTTGCTAATTAGATTTTGCGTTGATAATGTTTAAATCATCTGCTGCTTTTGTTTAAGAGAAGATAGATTTTGCCTGCATAATGCAAATATGCCTGCTACATTTAGTTAAGGGTAAACAGATTTTACATGCATAATATTGAATCATCTGCTGCATTTACTTAAGGGTAAACAGATTTTGCTTGTACAATGCAAATATGTCTGCTATATTTAAGGGTAAATAGATTTTGCATGCGTAATGATAAATCATTTATTTATGGGTAAACAGATTTTGCATGCATAATGATGAATCATCTACTACAGTCATTTAAGGGTAAATAAATTTTGCATGCACAATGCAAATTCTTGTGCCACATTTATTCAAGGGTAAATATTTTTTGCATAGATAATGCAAATTCATTTCTTACTTCTATTTAACAGGGGGATTTTAAGTTAGATGTCTCATAAGCAAATTTCACCTAAGGTCACCTCCTGTCATGACCTTTCGAGATCTTGAGGTCAACCTCATTTACGGTTGGAATTCCAAATGTTATTTTCTGGTAATTATCAACCAAGTGCTTTACTTCACAATAATACTTTCTGCAAGTTTTTTCTCCCAAGTAATAAAAGAGTTTTTTTTCTCTCAGTTTCCTATTTGCTGTCATCTCTGGTATGTGGAATGTTGGTACATTAATAAGCAAGCTGAGGAGAATGTTACTTTCCCCTTTGTTTTTTTTCAGTCTTTATCATATTGGGATGTTTGGGATACAGATAGTTATGTGTTGCTGAATTAGTAAGCAAGATTATATGTGTGTGTCTACGCGTGCGCATACGTATAGCCGTAAAAGTAAAGTCTTATATATCTTTTTTTCTAATCCTATTTTTGTTGCCAGTTGCTTCAGTTTAGAGGTATTTGAAACTAATATTGTAAGAATTTTGATGAAAGTCTCTCTCTCTCTCTCTCTCTCTCTCTCTCTCTCTCTCTCTCTCTCTCTCTCTCTCTCTCTCTCTCTCTCTCATAAATCACAGGACTGAAACATCAACTAGGCAGTTCCTTCAAGTTTGTTTTAACCCCTGGTGCTTTAAGATACTCTTTTCAACGCTCTTTCAACAATAGCGTAATTCCCAATAACAGCGGACGACCGAGTAGTTATTCTTCGCTTCAGAAAGGTCTCTCTGCCTTTGCCCAACTTATTATGAATAGGCAATCAACCAAGGAACTTGCTTCTCACATTCCGTGTTATGCAAATGGGCTCCATTATATACCCAAGGCTTCGTATATATACACAGTAGCCTTGTTCGTCACAGGTGGAGCGTAGGAGGTAGATTCGCACAGAGTCAGCGCAGGCGCAGTTCGGAACATGCGTTATTATGGCGGCTTTTCAGATGCAGAGTGATTTGCATACTCTCTCTCTCTCTCTCTCTCTCTCTCTCTCTCTCTCTCTCTCTCTCTCTCTCTCTTTATTAACAGCGACAAGCTGGAGTACTAATTATTACGCAGGGCTTTGCACCAGTAATACACAACGCCTATGAATAGACAACTGTAATGGACTGAGTTTCTCTCTCTCTCTCTCTCTCTCTCTCTCTCTCTCTCTCTCTCTCATTCCTTATTAAGCGTGACACGCCCGAGTACTATTTATTAGGCAGGGTTTTGCGCCGGTAATGCACAGGGCTGTGAATGGGCACCGATAATGGAGAAATAGTTTCTGTCTCTCTCTCTCTCTCTCTCTCTCTCTCTCTCTCTCTCTCTCTCTCTCTCTCTCTCTCTCACTTTTAAAAGCAAAATCACTGTGTACGTTAAATCGGATAGTTTCACCTTTTATTGCAAGATCCTACAGTAAGGCCAGCTCTCTCTCTCTCTCTCTCTCTCTCTCTCTCTCTCTCTCTCTCTCTCTCTCTCTCTCTCTCCTAAAGTAAAAACTCTGTAGACATTAAACTGTATGGTTTAGTCTCTTGTTGATAGATCCTACAGTAATGTCAGCTCTCTCTCTCTCTCTCTCTCTCTCTCTCTCTCTCTCTCTCTCTCTCTCTCTCTCTCTCTCTCTCTCTCTCTCTCCTCCTCCTTATTAACCACGACAAGCTCGAATACAATTTATTAGGCAGCGACCTTTGAAAACCCCAGCTTCTGGTTTCTTCTGTAGGATCACGCCCTTGTGAAAAGATTGAACACCGCTGCTTGGGAGGAGCTTTCAAGGGAATCCTTTGTCTGGGGAAGTCTGCAACTTTGCTATTGCTCCATCATACTGTGTGATATGAGGCTCTCTCTCTCTCTCTCTCTCTCTCTCTCTCTCTCTCTCTCTCTCTCTCTCTCTCTCTCTCTCTCTCTCTCTCTCATACACACACGTTTGGGTTGTCCTTGAGCCTACATATTTCGGATGTGGGAAAGTTCATTCGATGTATTTTTTTTTTTACGTGTCTTTAATTTAAAAATATTTAGAATTTCTTGTTTTTTAATATTTCAGTTTATTAAAAAATTAATTCAGTGAAGAGTGGAGTAATCAAGTGTCATAAAATACCGAAGACTTTTTTTTTTTTTTTTTATTTTGCTGTAATTTTAGTGCTGTAATTTCTCCTGTCTCTTTTCATTGTCCTGTTAAATAAAAATAAATTTATACGTGTCCTTTGGGAAGGAGACTTCAAAGTCTCCACAGCTGTCAGGGTTTTTCCTAAATTTTCCCCTTGGGCATTTGTCACCAGACTATTGGGGTCGCCCTCTGCACATTCTAATTACTTGTCCGCTGTATTTATCCTTGTGAGTGTTCATATTTTATTACCCATTTCCATGCGTACGTATGATTGTTTTGCACAAAAGGACTTCATGAATCGTGATAACGTTACGCTTGCATGAATGAGTAATGATAACATTACACTTGCATGAATGAATACTCTTTAATTTGGGCACAATAGTTTCGTAAAATGTTATTTTACAAGTCAGGAATAATAATTTCACAGTCGTAATACTGGGCCGTTCTCTATAGTAATTTTACTCTGACTGAGTGAGCAAAAGTGAGTAGTAGAAAGTATTGTTAGCTCAAACATATTTCCTAGAAATAATCAAAAGGAGAAACTAAAGACCTCCATTATTGCTACAGAAATGTGAATAATTACATTGCTGTTGCAAGGGTGAGAGTTTTAAATTATTAGTGTAATTAAACGATAATATTACAAAGACGTTATGGACCATAATGTCTGCTCATAACGACAAATGAGGGAAAATAAAGATGTAATAAATGCAGGAGAGAGAGAGAGAGAGAGAGAGAGAGAGAGAGAGAGAGAGAGAGAGAGAGAGAGAGAGAGAGAGAGAGAGAGCTGACCTTTCTTTAGGATCTTTCAAAAAAGAGATAAAACTATGCAATTTAATGTCTACAGCGATTTAGAGAGAGAGAGAGAGAGAGAGAGAGAGAGAGAGAGAGAGAGAGCCGAATTCTCGCAATGTCTAATAGTTTTGAGAAAAAACCATTAAATCAAACTTATATGGCATGTGACAATCCACACGAGACATCCTGTATTGACAGACACTGATTAGAAAAGAATTTACTTCAGGGAAACCTCGTCATCCGTCACGTTCTTTTGGGGATAACCAGCTGTGCTGACAGGCCTGTCCATACATGAGACAGCCGAGATTCTGACGGACTTCGTGTTTCCTTGTTACAGGTAGTACAGGTGACTGATTGACCGATAGACAGGTTTTCCTGACGGTACGATTGAATTGTCATGAAACTGAGGACGTGTTCGGGGACTGAACGGTTGAATTGTTTTGGAAATCGGGGACTTGTTTAGGGAGTTGGACGATTGAATTAATTGCATTGTTTGGAAACTGAGGACATGTTTGGGAGTTGAACGATTGAATTGATTGCATTGGATGGAAATTGATGACATGTTTGGGAAATGAACGATTGAATTGTTTGGAAATTGAGGACATGTTTTGGAACTGAACGATTGAATTATTTGGAAATTGATGGCATGTTTGGGAACTGAACGATTGAATTGTTTGGAAATTAATGACATGTTTGGGAACTGAACGATTGAACTGGTTGGAAATTGATGAGATGTTTGGGAACTGAACGATTGAATTGTTTGGAAATTGATGAGATGTTTTGGAACTGAACGATTGAATTGTTTGGAAATTGATGAGATGTTTGGGAACTGAACGATTGAATTGTGTGGAAATTGATGACATGTTTGGGAACTGGGCGATTGAATTGTTTGGAAATTGAGAACATGTTTGGGAGCTGAACGATTGAATTAATTGCACTAGTTGGAAATTGATGACATATTTGGGAACTGAGCGATTGAACTGTTTGGAAATTGAGGACATGTTTGGGAAGGGAACGACTGAATTGTTTGGAAATTGATGACATGTTTGGGAACTGAACGATTGAATTATTTGGAAATTGAGGACATGTTTGGGAGTTGGACGATTGAATTAATTGCACTGGTTGGAAATTGATGACATGTTTGGGAACTGAACGATTGAATTGTTTGGAAATCGATGCCATGATTGGGAACTGAACGATTTAATTGTCTGGAAACTGAAGACATGTTTGGGTCGTTGAGGAGATTAGATAATGGAGTTCTATCTCTTGTTGAAAGATCCTAAAGTAAGGTCATCTCTCTCTCTCTCTCTCTCTCTCTCTCTCTCTCTCTCTCTCTCTCTCTCTCTCTCTCTCTCTCTCAAAATCAAAATCCCTGTAGACACTAAATCGGAAAGTTTAATCTCTTGCCGAGAGATCCCAAAGTAAGATATCATTTCAGTCGATCGTCTGTCTGATAAGAGATGATGATGCCGGGACAAAAAGATGGAGAATTTCCCCTCTTCCAAATCGCCCACCCAAGTAATTGGGTGATAAATGTTATCTGCTCATCTGCATTGCGAGAGATTGGAGGTCTTTGAAACTGGATCTTCAAATCTCTGAGGAACCTTACCCATAACAAGCACGGAGTTAAAAAAAATTTATCGGAAGGATGAAGATAAAATCTGCAAATAAATTTCACAATATGAGTTTCTTGAATGAAGTAAATGAGTGTTGATTTGGTTGTTACGGTAATCTTTCAGTAGAATTATGATTTCCTTAAATAAAAAGCAGATGCGTAGTGAAGTCACTTCAGGTGTGTTTATGTAATGAAGGATTTTGTTATGTTATGAAGAACAGTTTTGTTGGGATGGTTTGTTAATTTGATCTTATTGATGCTCTCAGGGATCTGCAAAAGTGGGGGTTATTTGCCAAGGACATGCGGTATTTATTCATTGTTAATTATTTTTTTATTTAGTATTATTTGTCTTTTAAACCCAAGAATGCATTCATATAGGTCAAAAGGTCAACTCAATTTCGTTTGTTTTTGATTCAGATACGTATCTAATCTTCCTTTTAATCAAGTGATGAACACCGGATAGATAGTTCCTAAACTTTCGTTCAAGTATTCCGCTCAAATTGTTTGAGATATTTTTACAATTATATATTAGTTAAGACGATGAATCCCACACAATATGAAATCAAGCTTCAATCAATCTCCTTGTTTACGATGAGAGACAAATAAACAGTTAGTTAGGATGCTACTGATTAAATGTGCATGTAAAATAATGTAATTTATCCACTGCAAGTTTTTATTTTGTTTTCTCTAATTTAACAGGGTGGAAGTTTGTTAGAAAATCCTCTATAGCATTTTATTTGGTTGGCAGAGAAAGCTCTCTTAAAACAATGTCATTTTCGTTCGTGTGCCAAGTTTACGTAGAATTTTGGAAAGATAACAAGAAATCACAATGTTTGCAATGCTGTAGGTATTGCTGGCGATATTTGAAGCCATTGCAGGCAAGCAAAAAATTAGTCGTTATTATTACTATTATTATTATTATTTTTTTTTTTTTTTGGGGCCTGTTCTATCACAGTCATCCTATTCAACTGGGTGGTTTTTATAAGCGGGGCTCCGGGTTGCATCCTGCCTCCTTAGGAGTCCATCACTTTTCTCAGTATGTGCCCTGTTTCTAGTAGCACACTTTTCTGCACGAGTCCTGGAGCTACTTCGGCATCTAGTTTTTCCAGATTCCTTTTCAGAGAAATTGGGATAGTGGCTATTATTATTATTATTATTATTATTATTATTATTATTATTATTATTATTATTATTACAGAGGTTTCTGCCTGGGGCTTTTTTCTGTTATCTTTCCCAGACGGTTAACTTTATATGAAATGTTAACTTGCATGTTAAAGTCTCTCCTCTTTGTATTTTTAATTCTAATCCTCCTGACAGATTTAAAAAAATTACTTGTATGTTAGTCTTTCCGTTTTCTTATTAAATTCTAACCCTCCCAACAAATTCTTGAAATTACAGCTCTGTGACAGACTGCCATGTCAGAAGCATCTGTCATGAGATTTTATTTTATTGTAAAATGGTATTATGAGCCGTTATTGGCCACATGAATGTCGAGCCAAGAAAGAAGTCTTCATGGAGATGTTGACGCATGCGCTCAGCGCACAAGTTGACGCATGCGCTCGTCGTACCAAGTCACAGGACATTTCAATAAAAGGCACAAAAGAATTGTGACAGGGCAATCTGCAGTCGTGGATAGGAATGTCTTGTCATGTTGGCAATTAGCTTTCGCGAAAGATACTGTCGTTAGGGGATGGGGGAAGGGGGTTACTTAATAATCTCCTGGAATCCCCCATTCAATTTCTTGTGCTGTTGAGCGATTACTTTCAAAGGGATTTGATAGGCTAGAGATTTGGTTATCACTTGTTTGGGATTTTTTTTTTATTATCATGATTATTGATATTTCTTTTGCGTGGCCATTTATCTCTCTCTCTCTCTCTCTCTCTCTCTCTCTCTCTCTCTCTCTCTCTCTCTCTCTCTCTCTCAGCTCATAAGTGAATGACCAGCGTTTGATTCTCGAACATGATCAAGAGGGATGATACGGGTGCGTTCATAAGACTCTCTCTCTCTCTCTCTCTCTTCTTTTATAGAAATTTGCATTTGTCTTCAAATTTTTCTTAATTGGGTGTTTCACTGCTTTATTTATCAACATTTATAATCAATAACCCCCTTTCTTCACATTGGTTTATCCATTTATTAGTGGATATCAGTTTAAAACTCCTCGTATCATCTATCTGTTCTTAAATTGTTTATGTAAGCATACTTGATTTCCTTTTACATATGAACGAATGTGACATTGATTTCTTCTATTTTTTATTACCACGCATCCTGACTGGTTGGTGTCATTTGTTCTGTGTAAGGAAACAGCTTTGAGGTACAGTAAAATGCGGAAACTGGTTAACATTTTGCTAGTGTTCTTTTGTTAATGGAATTATGGTGGACTAATTTTTTTTATTCCCGTACCTGTTGCTGGTTAAACCTAACCTTAAAAAAGATGATTTAAGTGACAACTGATTAATGCAGTTTTAGATGGGAATGTGTTATCAGGAAGTTTCGGATACGCAACGTTAAGTTTGCAATGGAATTTTGGAACGATATCCAAATATAACAGCCTGTCACTATTATCTGATGTGCGCTTGCATTTGAGAGTTTGTGCTAATGAAAGTCCGCATGTGTTAGAAAAATACATTTGAATACCGGCTCATGTGGGCGTGTGGAACTTTCGCGACCTGTCTCGGGGAATAATCCAGATTTCATTTAGACAACGATTCGATCGGCAGAGGATCATATTGGCCCTGATGCGGTTCTCGAAGATGAGAATCAGCACGGTCCTCCTGCGTATATACGAGAGAGACGGACACACATCGAATGAGAAGACTCGAATGCAATCTAGATAGTTCCAACCGAGCGGAGAAATTCAATTGGAGTCGATAAATATCGATGAGGCCGAGTTGTGGGGAAGGTAGGGGTGGTTGAGAGAATCAGACCTGCCGGTTGGGGTCTTATCGCTGGATATCATCGGCTTTTGGGCTTCGCTGTAACTGAGGTTGGTCATTAGAGGGGCAGGGGCTGGGATCGGCTTTCGTGGTACTCTATGAGTCGACCTGGTTTTTGGTCAAGATCGATTTGAGAATGTGACAGCTTCCATTCGCTCTGACGAGCACGACTTTAATTCGGCTTGGAAAATAGTTTCAGCTTTAGCTTTGCTTATAACGTCGATGTTATGTGAATACGGTTCTTTTTAAGTTCTACTTCTTCTTCTTCGTTTAACGTGCTTTTCCCGTTTTTCATATGGGGTAAGCACGATGTCTTCTTTTGAAGGACTTTGATTTGGCGTTGGGGTAGGCCGTAGCCTCGATCGGCTGCCCTGCCTGACATCGCTTAGACGAGATACAAAATGTCAATGTGACTCCATGACGTAAGTGATTTGTGGACTATAGTTCGTGCTGAACTAGAATAAAGAAAAACCACCGTGACTGCACCACTTTTTTGAATAATGACACGAACATCGATTTCTTGGAATGTGGTGTATTCACCCTCTGAGAGATTGACAATGTGCAAGGGTGTGTGCATGAACAAGAGGACAAAAAGCTGTATTGTTGATTTTATCTATTGTAGATCAACAAAATAATCTTATTTTCACTCTAGTCTAATAAAAGAAGTGATACTCATCGTGGATAAGCAGTGAGGTGAGATGAATCCCTGTCTTAAACTAGTGAATATGTCAATACCTTGGGAATTTAGACAGGAAGAACCAATAAGGTAGAGATATATGTCGAGATTAGCTAATGTTATGGGTGGAAGAAATGATTGATTAAAAGCATTTCACCCGAATACCATTTGGGTGAAAATATTTTAAAAATGAGAGAGAAAGATATTGTCATGAGCTTGCCTAGATTGTTTGTGTCTTGACGTCCTTATAATGCTTAGCTTTGAGTAAGGAGAATAGATATTAAAAGTTTGGAAAAGACTCAAGATTTAAGAGAGAGAGAGAGAGAGAGAGAGAGAGAGAGAGAGAGATCGTTGATATTCTTGAAGGATAGTGGTTTACCGAAGGACGCTCGTTCAAGTCGAGAGGATTGGTACGAAGCGTCCTCCCAACCTGAGGGAAGATGAGGAGCCCACAGCAAGCCCTCTACTTCCTTAACCACAACGCCCCCCCCCCCTCCCACCCCCACACACATCAACTAAGTCCGAAAATCGCTGGAAAGGCCAATGGTACGGCCGAAGGGGATGGGGGCGGGGGGTGTAATACTGACTTACGGCCGGTGTTACAAGGCGATTACGTCCGTGATTGCTCGGGCTCCCACTCGGCTCGGTCGTAAGGTAATCAGGAGTCCTTTTGTCATGGCGTGGCGGTCGAAGGTTTTAAAAGGTTGATGACGTTTCTCCCGGCAGGGGGTCGCCGCCCCCACGACATCACCACTACTACTGCTGCCAGACGCTCTGGACGCTGGAGGAGGGAGCGGGGTCTGGAAGAAAGGGGAAAGGTAGAGAAAGAGACGTGGTAGAAAGAGATGTGCTCTAATGGCCATTTTGGCTCTATAGGGAAAGAGAGGTCCTAAAATAAAAGAGTGCGGAATCTCTCTCTCTCTCTCTCTCTCTCTCTCTCTCTCTCTCTCTCTCTCTCTCTCTCTCTCTCTTTCTGACAGTGTGAAGTTGGAAAGAAATAATCATTTATCATTGGGAGATAGATAAAAGAGGCCTTTGCTGGAAGTTTACAGTTTGCCAGTACTAAGTATCAGAAGGAAGAATAAGATCATTATTCATACTCTGTCGTAAGCCTCTCGACCGAAGAGGACATCCATAATGGATTTGAGGTGAAGATTGAAAGAAAAAACGAAAGAGAGAAAGAGAGAAACCAGAATAAAAATAAGTTATTTATAGACCTAATTCTGTGAAACACGCGGCACGTACTTGGCGCTCAGGCCTACATGTCCTAGTCAAAACGAAATGAAGACATATCGGTTTGGGTAAATTATTCAGCAAAAATAATTCAAGTAATCAAATAGCCTGTGGCTTATAATCCTGCATAGTAAGAATAAGAGTGAATACCCTCCTTCTCTCAAGGGCATACTTGATGCTCACATACCATGAGTTAGTCGGAAAGGCGAATAGCTACAAGTAAGCGTTCACCCAGCAAATTAACCGGTAACAAGTTATTCAAAATACTCTTCCCCTTGTAAGGTGATCATGCGGTTAAAATATGTTATAAGTCACCTGGTCTCGCACCATTTACCAGGGAGCATGTTATTTATTGCATATCATGGTTTAAACATGAATAAATCACATGTTCTTTCGTTGCACTGTCTTTCAGAACGGAATTATCTAGCTTGTACAAGATCAAGATATTTTTCCTTGGGTGGCAGAACCTGATTATTCTGAATGATTATCTTATTGCGAGAATATCCTCGCCTCCCAGTCCTGGCCTCAGCCTAAGTCTCGATTCTAAAGAAACATTGCTTAAGGATTTGACGTTTGACCAGACTTAAAGAGAGCCAGTACTGTACCCAATATCATTTTCGTTTTAATGTTCATAATACTCTCTCCTAGCCCCATGGCAGTCATAAGTATTTTGGTACATACGTACGCCACTATGGTACAGATTATGATGCTAGATGAAGAATTATGCAACCTAACTTTGCTTGCTAATCTTTTGGATTATTAATTGGGAAGTTCCCAGCTAAACAAAACTCATATTGGATCCATTTTCTATCGTCTCGATTCATACTGGAAAAAATGGTTCATGTTAATTTGAAAGGAGCTTACCATCTCTCCCCGTCGTCAGGGACTTCATAACAGGCAAGAAAAACAAAGTTCTTGGCCCAGCTACGACTAGGTATATTAAAAAGAAAGAAAATAACTTTATGTATTTCCGGTGCTCTGTGCTCTACTTTTGCCCACTGACAGACACACACAAAAAATGTGAAATTATATAAACAGAGAGAGAGAGAGAGAGAGAGAGAGAGAGAGAGAGAGAGAGAGAGAGAGAGAGAGAGAGAGAGAGAGAGAGGGGTTCCTTTGTATAAAACATTGAATTTCATGCATAGCTATTTAACCCTCTACCCAACTCCACCCTGTTTTATGTCTTGAAACTGTTCAATTATGCGTTTGGTCTGTTTGTAATGGTTTCTGTAAACGATACTGAAAAACAGTTAGTACTTTTTTTCAGTGTCGTCACTAACAGTTAATAGTGTTAGTGACTCTTGAATGAGGTATTTGCAGATTAAAAATCGACAGTGATAGATGTAAATTGTATTATGTAAGCAAAAAATTAAAAAATGGACTTTAGATTTACGTAAACGCTAAGGAGGAACGCCTTTCAGGTGTTCGAAAGTCTTCGTTTTTATCTTTTACACATTAATATAATTTACCTATGTAATTATGGATTTTTAATTTACAATAATTTAATCATAGACTTGTAAATTTCTCAACAGTGAAGTAATTGTTTACATCACTGCAGAATGGCGTAAATATTCGTAACGAGCCCTCGAATATTTATCGAACCCTAGATAACAAAACTTTGTCTAGAGGAACCTTTTTTTCGTATGCTTGAGTCCTCCTCCAAATTTTTCTGTACGGCCCCAGAGCTTAAGCCTCTCTTCTGTAGTCAAAGCTCTCCTCATCTGACACTGAGGAGATGCAAATCCCTCCAAGCTCTCCTCCAGAAACCCACTTGAGAAACCTGACAGCTCTTGGCATCCATATCCCCCCACAGCGGCCACATTAGATCACTACTTGATTCTTTGCCAGAGAGAGAGAGAGAGAGAGAGAGAGAGAGAGAGAGAGAGAGAGAGAGAGAGAGAGAGAGAGAGAGAAAGACGCCTATTGGCTTACCGTGTAGTTTATGGGCGTTTTGTTACAAGGATAGAAGGTGGGAAATGAATATGGTTTCTAAATTATATTCTGTGCTTTTTTCATCCTAATTGCATTTTTTACCTTGAAAGACTTCTCTATGAAAGGGTGCAGATTTGTAGTGATTATATTTTGAAAATCTGAGAGTGATTCTCATCCCAGGGTAGAAGGTGGGAAATGAATATGACGTGCAGATTTGTAGTGATTATATTTTGAAAATATGAGAGCGGTTCTCATCCCAGCCAGAAATGATTTAAATGATTATTCAGCAGGTTTTTTTTTTTAAGTCTTGGTGGAGGGGTGGAGAGGGGAGATGGTAGAGGCTAGTTAGAAAAATCTCGGCCTAACTTCAAAACATGTTCGTTTTGGCACGGGGGTTCAACTAATGCCTTTATAATCTTGACCAAAGTGACGTCTCAGGTGGCATCTCCTGCCAATGATTGAAGCTTTCGTTAGTTCAGGTGCTTAAAGAAAAGACGAGGGTCTTCAAAGGCTATCTGATCTAGCATCTATCTACTCGGGGGAGCCATTAGTATTCGCTTCTTCCTCCTCCTCTTCTTCTTCTTCTCATCGCGTCGAGAAATGGTGATAATCATCTGCTGAGCCATAATTTGCGCACGTGTGTTGAAGGTGTTTTGAAATAGATAGTCGTGTCTCTGTAATTGTGGTTTGCTGTTGCTCAAAGTTGTTTTCCTTTGGTGAGAATTACAAAGATCGTTGCGCAAATTAGGAATAATGTATTTCTTTAGTCTTTTTTAATTTTTCTGTTAGGATATTACGACAGAGACAGTTAGTGATTCCTTATCTGTTTTACACTGATACTTATTCTATAATATATGAAATATATTTTGCCATAGTAGCTGCAGCCTTGAATGTGGAACGTGATCCTCTCTCTCTCTCTCTCTCTCTCTCTCTCTCTCTCTCTCTCTCTCTCTCTCTCTCTCTCTCTATACCGTCGTACAATTGCTGGTGTTATTTCCTTTTGGCTATCACTCGAAATCCTCACCCCTCTTGCACACGCAAGAGCAACCACCCATTGTTTGCTATAATTTACACGACGGCAAACTAAGGCAAACTTAACCTCGCCTTGTTTACTCAGCAAAGAACTTCGTTAGTTTGTTGTCCGATGCACAAACAAACTTTTTTTTTCCTCCTTCGCCTGATCTCTCGTGCCTCCTTCAGGCTGTGTATACGCAGGGGGAGGGGGCGGGGGGGGGGGGGGGGGGAGACTCAGCCTTTTGTGAATGTCACGTTCAATTTAGACATGGGAGAATAGTGTCCACACAACCTCTCTCTCTCTCTCTCTCTCTCTCTCTCTCTCTCTCTCTCTCTCTCTCTCTCTCTCTCTCTCTCACATGACTGACTCTTAACCGGCTGTTGATACACTTGTTGGAGGATGTGGTGGCCTGTCCTGAAGGGGGCCGTCCGTGTAAATACCTTTTTTTTGTGGGGGGCGGTTTTGGGGGGAAGGGGGCCTCTTGGAACTTTCATCACCTGTTCACGAAGACCGGGTGGAAATCAACGTTCAGCATTAAAATTACGTTTCTCTCTCTCTCTCTCTCTCTCTCTCTCTCTCTCTCTCTCTCTCTCTCTCTCTCTCTCTCTCTCTCTCTAGTATTTTACAATTATTTTCATAATTATTATGATATCTTTCTAATTGTGTAAGCATTTTTATCTTTTTCCCCTTCTGGCCATCTGCATGAACATAAATATTGAATGGTGAAATCATGTAACCTGGGCGTGGAACACGATGTCAAATTTAGGAACTTTCTTACGTTACTTTTTGTTTTTATTAATTTTTTTTTTTGTGCGCGGCAAATAATCTTCTTCGAATATATGTATATACTGTATATACCGGTATACATGCACACACACACATATATATGTATATATATATATATATTATATATTATAAATAAATTGTATATACATGATTTTGGCTGTAAATGAAATGACACCTCGCATACTAATTGGGATATTTTGTGAGATATACAACGAGGAAACAAATTCTGGTGCTTGGGAATTGGAAGTCACAGCAAGGACAGAAAAGAAAAGTGACATGCCTGAACGTGGCAACTACAGTCATTGCACTGGCGTCGGTTTGATGATAGAAATTAATAAAATTATTAGATATAACCAATTTGGCTTTAGAAAAGGTATGAGCTGTGCAGATCGACTACTTGGGTTAAGAGCTATGTAGTAGCATTTTTGGAATTTAAAAATTCTGTTCTGTTACCTTTCGTTTAATTACGAGTAGGCATTTGAGTGTCCGTAGATCATTATGTAAAACTAGTTGAAATTATCAGTGAGGACAGCGGATATATAAGTAATAATGATGGTGGAATCATGTCAGGGGAATTTGCAGTAATTCGAGCCTATATTTTTGCAAACAAATGTCTTTATGTATAATCATACATCCATTCATGGTTGTTTTTACTTATTTATGCTTCTTCAAGTGTATTGGTCTGTAATCTTTTTATTACCTAATTCAGATTTAAAAATAACTTGTTTATTTGAAGATTAAGTTCAGAAAGACCACACTTCTGATTTGATTAAGAACTGGCATCTTGTTTATTTGATATTTTTGTAGTTTGAATTACTATGTAAAAGAATTCTTATTTGTTTTATGTAAGCAAGCTTTTCAGTTAATGTGACAACCAGTCGAGACCCGGTAAATTCTTGTCATTTGTGTTATGTCGACGACACATTGTCGTCATATTTATATACCTTAGTACTCGCGTGCCTGAGAAATTTATTAGATAAATAAGTATATCCAGTAGCTTAATTGGGAGCGTTTGGAGTATATTTCAGCGGAAGTATATCGCTACGTGGTCATGTTCTTTGCTAGCGCAATTTGGATCAATTCACGAGACGTCTCAGAACCATGTCCACAATTATTTAAATTCTTAAATTAGGCATTACATGAAAAACAGAGTATATGTAGTTCTTACTTCGTGCTCATATAGGAGAGAATTGCAAATACAAGCTCGTGGGATATGCGAAATGAATATGACTGTTCAGCTCTGTGGTGTTTTTCATCTGTGAAAGATAATTGTCTTGTAAACGAAATGAACTTGTTCCTATATGTCAAAAGGCGTCAGGGCGGGTCCATGATTGGCAAAAAAAGGCTTTTAGATTTAGCCGGAGTTCAGAAAGCCTATGTCTATACAGAGTACGTTTACTCTCTCTCTCTCTCTCTCTCTCTCTCTCTCTCTCTCTCTCTCTCTCTCTCTCTCTTTATGTTTGTATGTGTTGTGGCAATGACAGTAATTATACATTCATTTACATTATGTGCATGATAGTTTTGCTGGCTGAAAACCCATTTGTCATATTTCCTTTTTCAGATCTAGAAGGTTTCTATTTATTTAATGCAATTTGTATATGATGGTTTTTTTTCAAATTAAAGTAAGAATATTTTTATTCCTGTTTTCTCATAGATTTCTAGTTCCGTTATATTGATGCGTACTGAATAATCATCTGTATTTGTGAAGTAGTCAGTATAGATGTATTAAAGTAATATAAATATTAATGTATTTAGTTATTTTTTATTGGAAGATTAATTTTTGGTGGCAGACTTTTTTGATACAGCAAATTTGGCATGAGAAGGTAAATTACATAAATTTGGTCACGTTAAATAAGTAAAATAATAATATGCCTAATTTTTTTAACCAAAATTTGAACGTGATTGCAATTAGGAAGAAAATTGGAGTGGACTATATAATTCTAGAATTCCTTGACTGTATATTATAAAAAAATCAAGTAACAGAAACTAGGAACCAGGAGAAACTATTCACTCCATGACCACAACTAAAAAATCCTTCGTCTAGTCCTTTCGTATTTGTTAAAATGACTGCGCTGAATTGTAGATTTTAACGATGAATATCTATTATTCACTTGCTTTCATTTATTTCCTTTCTTCTTCTTCTTCTTCGTCTTCTTCCTCTCGCTACCGAAGGTCACGCTCCTGTGTTTCTGGGACCGAGACGCCTTTTAAAAAGTTAAATGTGCTTGGCAACCGTGATCATTCGAGTGATTAGACCCACCTGTTTTTCCTCTGTGTGTTCTCTCAAGAACGAAGCGACTGTCCGTGCAGAACTACTGGCTTTTAATTGGCCTCGTGTTTTTTAAACTCCGTCTGTCTTGTCCTGGACACCTGTCGGAAACCTCTCCCCCCTCCCCCTTCCCCTCCCCTATCTATTCACCACCCCCAACCCCCTCCCCCATACATCTTGCTCCTCTTCACCTGGTTGAGGGCTTCTATGAACTTGAGCTCGATTTTGAAATGAGTGTTGGTGTGTTTGGCTCATTCCGCCATTTTTATCTATTTATTTTATCTATTTATCTATTACTTTAATTTATTTTGTCTTTTCTAATAACTGATCTCTTCTTCAGATATTTTCTATTTCCTTCAGTGATTTCTTTCAAATAAACACCATATTCTTTAGAAGCTTCAGTTTCAAATCAATGGCCCCTCTTTCATGTTTGTTAGAGAAAATGTCATGAGGAGGTTCCCAGAGAATCTGTTTTGAAAGTAAATCTGTGAGTTGAATTACAGAAAATGCCGGAAAATGGAACAAAAATTGTCGTACCCTCAGATGTAACCTTTCAACTTATCCCCCCCCCAACTTTCTCTCTCTCTCTCTCTCTCTCTCTCTCTCTCTCTCTCTCTCTCTCTCTCTCTCTCTCTCTCTCTCTCTCTCAAACAAATAAACAGAACACCTTATGTGAACTCACAGTTAAATTTACTACCTCCTTCTCTCTCTCTCTCTCTCTCTCTCTCTCTCTCTCTCTCTCTCTCTCTCTCAAACAAACAGAACACCTTAAACAAACAAACAGAACTCCTAGGTAAATTTACAACCTCTCTCTCTCTCTCTCTCTCTCTCTCTCTCTCTCATGCTCGTGCTCGTGCGCGCGTGCATGGATGGTGTACGTGCAGAAGGTCATTTCAATGACGGAATGGAAGCGATTCTTCGCCTATTTACATAGTTTCGGCACCTGTTAGTTTAAACTCATTACTTAGTTCTGCATTGCCTCTGTGTAAGCAAGCCACTTGAAAAAAAAAGTATTTTTCTCTCTCTCTCTCTCTCTCTCTCTCTCTCTCTCTCTTTCGCTCTCTCTCTCTCTCTCTCTCTCTCTCTCTCTCTCTCTCTCTCTCTATATATATATATATATATATATATATATATATATATATATATAAAAATATAAATAAATATATATATATACATTTATATTATCTATATATATACATACATACATACATACATACATACATACATACATACATACATACATACATACATACGTGTGTGTTCGTGCTGAATCCATGAACCATTCTTACATCGATACAAAATCCACATTTCTCGTGTGAGTGAGTGTGACACTTTTTTTTTTTTTGTACAGGGCAGCCAAAAGTAATAGCCTTCCGACCAGTATGATAATGAATTACTTTTTTCTTTTCCCTTTTGGCAGGTGAGACAAAGAGCACAACTTGTGTGGCATCTGGTCGTAATTAAAGCTCTTATCCTCCAGGTCTGCAGTGGGTGGCGCAATTACTAATGCATTATGATAAGACGTTAATGAGTTGACAGGCTGTTTCCAAGATTAACCTCTTTGAAGCAACGCGAAATATATTGAATGTATATCGACCTGCCAGGGCTTTGTTATTCAGAGGCCGATGGGACGGGCAACGTATATTCTTTTTATAGGCAGGTCTAATGGAGGTTAGAATTAGGGGACACGGAAGGATGTAGATGTTTCCACAGCTTAGTAACTTCCATTATTATTATTATTATTATTATTATTATTATTATTATTATTATTATTATTATTATTATTATTATTATTATTCAGGAGATGAAGCTTATTCATATGGAAAAAGCCCACCGGGGCCATTGACTTGAAATTCAAGCTTCCAAAGAATATGGTATTCATTAGGAAGAAGTAACAGAAGGTAATGGGAAATACAGTAAGAGGAGATCAGTTATTAGAAAAGAAAAAGAAATTTAACAAATTAATAAATAAATAGATAGATAAAAATGCAAGTAAAATACAAGAATTGTTATGGGGTATTAATGCATTGCCATCTTCGCATAAATTTTTGAGGAAATTAAGAAATCCGAAGGTTGTTTCTCCCAACCGAATAAGTTGGTAGTCCGGCGTTGCCTGAAGCGAAGATTATCTCTCTTTCAAGCTCTTGAGAATAGTGACAGAAATAATACCTACAGAAATGAGACAATACCGCCACAATTTTGACCTAGAGACAGATGTTTTGGTTCCCGTAGGGGTCTATTGCCGTCAGTGCACCTCATGCGGTGCAATATAGGCGTTGTTTAAGGTTCCTTGCGGCGTCCAATCGGCCCCTAGATGCAAGCCCTTTTATTCATTTTGCTATATCTCCGTTCATAGTCTCTCCTTCATTTTTCGTTTCACCCTCCCTTAACAATTGTTTCGTAGTGCAACTGCGAGGTTTTCCTCCTGTTACACCTTTCAAACCTTCTTACCGTCAGTTTCCCTTTCAGCGCTGAATGACCTTAGAAGTCCCAGCGCTTGGCCTTTGACCCAAATTCTAAATTCCATTCTATTCTAATCTAGATGTTTTAGACGTTTTAGAGAAGGAGCTAAGGGCGCGTTGATAAAAGAATTGTGTTTTCATTCTATCCGGCAGAGAAGGGGAACAAGACTTATTCCAAACAGGAACTGATATGACTAATGTCATGCATGATGACTGGGATCAGGGAAAGAGATTTACACGTACAAAATAAACAGCAGGGAAGTTTGAAGCAAACTGGACAATCTGAGGCAATAGGAGGGAGGGTCAATTAACATTTTGGTCTATCAGATTCGAATGATTTCAGTTTTGACTTCTTCAAAATTTTTTTCTCTTGTCTTTCAGTCTTTTGACGGTGTAATTTTTATTTTTTTCAGTTTTGCCTATATACAGTATATATATATATATATATATATATATATATATATATATATATATATATATATATATATATATATATATATATATATATATATATATATATATATAAATATATATATAAAAGATGCAAAACTGAAAAAAATTACAAAAAAAATTGAAAGACAAGAGTCTAAATCAAAAAAAAGTAAAGTCTGCAATCATTCGAATAGACCAATATATATATATATATATATATATATATATATATATATATATATATATATATATATATATATATATAGAGAGAGAGAGAGAGAGAGAGAGAGAGAGAGAGAGAGAGAGAGAGAGAGAGAGAGATTTTTTTTTTATTGAACATACATCAATACTTTATATTGCGCACCTTTAGCCTGTCATCTAAACCTTCAATTTCGTTCCAGGTTAATGCTCTAATTGAACGGAGCCAGTTTAGACTGAGTATTATCACGCAACATTCCTAGTTTTATGGTGCATAAGACAAAACATGCATCGTCCTCTTGGTATTCAAGAGAGAGAGAGAGAGAGAGAGAGAGAGAGAGAGAGAGAGAGAGAGAGAGAGAGAGAGAGAGAGAAAGCAATTACTTGCGATCGGAATCAGACGGCGGAGGTGCTAAGAAAAATAGTAAACATGATAAGCCGCACGGAACGTGATTTTCGGAATTAAATATCGTAAATCATCGCTCGTAAAATTGATCGTCCGGGACCATAAAACCTGCGGCCGTTTTCCAGATTAATTCGTGCGTCCGACGCCATATTTTTCGGCGCGCTGGAAGGTGTCAAAGTGACGCTGCTATCGGCAGATTTATCTGCGATAACTGCTGATAAGGGGGGCTTACTACATGGCCCGCTCTCTCTCTCTCTCTCTCTCTCTCACGCATACACACAAAGCTGAAATGAGTAAGTTATCTCAGTACACACACAAACATATACTCATATCTATATATATATATATATATATATATATATATATATATATATATATATAATATATATATGTTTATATATATATATATAGATATATATATATATATAGATATATATCTATATATATATATATATATATATATATATATATATATATATTTATATATATATATATATATATATATATATATATATATATATATATATATATATATATATATATATATATATGTATATATGTATGTATGCTGTTCAGTTATGGAATTGGTTTTGTTATCTTTTATTGATGTATTTTCCAGTAATACATGTAGATTATTAACGATGAAAAAAAAAGATTCACGACAGCACCGAATTGGCATAAATTCTGCCTAATATTGAATACCATACCTACCCTCACCTTTCAATGTACATGTGCAAACTTCAGTTAAGTAAAGCGTTCAAAAGTTAAAGAGAATTCTTTTAGAGGTTAAAAATAATATAACTGATATGTAAGTGCATGTGAAATCAAATGAAAAGTTCAAAAATTCAGGCGGATTCTTTTAGAGGTGAAAAATTAAATAACTGAATTTAAGTGCAAGTGAAATTTAATTGTAAGTGAAATAAAATAAAAAGTTGAAAAGTTCAAGAGGATTATTTTACCGGTGAAAAATTATGTAACTGATATGTAGGTGCAAGTTTAAATAAAAAGCTCAAAAGGAAACTTTTAGAGGTGGAAAAATAATTAAACTAAAAAAAATATTAAAAGGAACCTTTCAGAAGTGAAAAAATAAACTAATATAAATTGTAAGTGCAAGTTTAAATTAGTTTAAATTATGTAAGAAACTCACGAGGATGCTTTTAGATGCGATAAAACGAAATGAGTAATATGTAAGCGAATATTAAAATTAAAAAGTTTAAAAGAATTCTTTTAGAGTGAAAAAAAAAATGGTACACACTCTCATGCAGATCTGGGGCTCTTTTCAAAGTCAAGCATGTAACGCAGAAAGGCCTGATGCTCATTTTATTTTTTAGTAGAATCACCTTTATAACCATTACTAAGAGGCAGTTGATGCCTACAGAGGTACTACTTATTGAAAAACTCATTCCAAAATGATTATCCTTTGGGAGATTGTTAACAATTTGCGGTACCGTCGAGGTATGAATATTAAGCTTGGGTTAAAAACTCCTCAATTGTTTAAAAACAGTATTCAATACCCAGACATAAACGACAAGACTTGAGATGAAGTTTAATGTTCGTCTATTTAATTTTAAGTCTGATAAATTTCTTTGAGAGTAAATTAGAACGTTGCGAAATTTTACACTGATCTGGCGTGTCGTCAGTGTTTAATGAACGCTTGATTATTTTATGGTCTTCAGTACGTAATTCGATTAACGTCAGTCATCAATCATATCTGTGAAAGACAAAAGCTGAATGATTGAAAACAATCTGTCGTTTCAGCAATAAATGTTTTACGATTACGAACTGCCACTGGCGAGAGGGCCAGGGATGGATTGTGGGTTTTTGGGGTGTTGGGTGGGGGTTTGTGTGGTATCCCAGAGGGTAATGGGTGGTTGTTTGGGGGGGGATTGATTAGGGATACGTCAAGGCATTCCTTCTCATCTGCCGATATGTAAATAAGAGGTCGAAAGTCGACCTCCTCTAACTGTTCCTGCGTTGACCCTGACAAAGACTACACAGGACTTTGACTGATATCAAACCTCCCGATCTCCGAGATACCCTCGGCTACTGGTAGTCGTGCCTGGTAGGTGGGAGGAGGCTGGAGGGGTAGGTGGTCATGTCTGGTAGGTGGGAGGTGGGGGGGTAGGTAGTGGGGTAAGGGCAGCTGTGCTCGGTTAGGGGGTACGTCTCATGGAGGAGGTTATCATGATGAATCGTTTGTATATTGCTTGTAGTTGAGCTTGCTCGACGGTTGTTTAAGCCATGTCTTTGATTTTTTTTGTATTCTCTCTCTTTCTCTCTCTTCCACGCAAACACATACACCCATACACACACACATACACAGGGTAGAGGCAGGTTTTCCAGCTACAGTGATAGTATTTGCTTTTTTATACTGTGGGCGATGAGAAATTCAGTTTTTGTTCATTACTGGTATAAGGTATTTTTGGTTTCCAGAAATATTTTGTGTGTTTATCTATCTATCTATCTATGTATCTATCTATCTATCTATCTATCTATCTATATATATATATATATATATATATATATATATATATATATATATATATATATATATATATATTTGTGTGCGTGTGTGTGACTGCATTATATCCATGAAGCATTCGTATGCAAATGTTTACTGGGTGGATTTTGCAAGAGAGATTTTTGTAACTGATATTCATGTATCTTATTCTTACTTGAATGCAATCTGTAACCAAGAAATAAAACCTCAGAGCCTTTGTACAATCTCAGCAGTTTCATATCCTTCAACTGAGTTAAAAAAAAATTTAAAAGAATGGAATTTTGTCTAATCATTTTCGTGTTCCCTCATGTTTCATTTTGATCAAGCCAATACCAGCGGTTCGTGATATCTTTGGACTGTTATCACAGGATAACAATAACTACTGTCTTTGTAACTCATGTTCGCATGCTCAAAAACCTTGGCGCTGGATTTAATTGTGAAGAATTTTATCATTCATATTATCAGTTCAGCCATGACCGAAATATGAGTAATGTCTGGCATCATTCATTTTGATCAGAAATCCTTGATGTATTATTTTTGAAATCGTGTTTTTATTTGCATTTGATTTGCTGTCAGAGAGGAGTAAGTAATTGTCGTGACTGACCTTTTATTTTAGGGAACAATTTGAGGTCTGTGCAAGCAGATCCTTGCAGCTTTCGTTGAAATTAGCTGAGGCAAAAAAATCACTGTAATTATCTGTCCTTCAGGACAGTTGTATTATATGGTAATTTTCCACTGACTTTCTAAGACGTGCAAAAGTTTTATCACAAAATTGCAGCCTTGAAGATTTTATCCTTCAACGATTTGCATTTCGAGTAAGATATAATGTGACCTACATACTTATGTGAGTGAAAGTTTGGTGAATGTTTTGAACAAGTTCAAAACCTGCCGATGCTTGTGTGGTATCTCGTGTGCTGCTTGCGCTAAGGAACGCAGACAAAGCAGGAAGATGATAAAATAGAGAAGACAAAAGATTGCTGAGCAGTAAACTTCGACTCACCTCCCCTTCTTGCCACTCCCACGAACCTCCCCCCCTCCCTTCCCCCTCGTTCGCCCCTTCCCCTAGACACCCCCTGCTGCTGTGTGGTGTATTAATCTCTAATATCTTTCAGCTTCATGGTTTTCTCGTTTTTTTAAGGGTTATAATTTATTTTTGCATTTATTTGTCAAGTCATTTTATGATGGGCTGATATTTAAATCCTGCGTTGTTTCAGCAGTCAGAAATCTGAACAGGCAGTTGCCGAAATCAGATTGACGTGCATCTGTCGTACAGCGATGACATGTTAGGCAAATGTTCAGGTATGTTATCCTGAACAGTTTACTTTACCGTTGGGAAACATGGCAGGTCCTCACTCCTTTTCAGGGTGTAAGCAAACTTAAGAAAATTGAATATCTCGTTTTTATGACGCTATGTTACCAGGAAGGGATTTTGGTAATATTCAGCAATTTAACCATGTGTTTAGTATTTTGTAAGTGTAAGTGCGTTTGTACCGCAGTTTCAACTTAGCACTACCCTTCTGCACCCATTTACCTCACGCTGAAAGAGTAGAAAGCGAAAATTTGACCCTTGATTTCCAGTTGACGTCGTCAGGAACGCTGAAATTGTAACGAGCGTCTCAGATAATGTGACTGACCAATTTCACTAAAGCCTCACCTCCTCCTCCTCACCTCCAACCTCCCGAAAAAAATTGTGGTTCCACAGATCTAAGAACCGGGATAACGAGCAGTCTTTGTGTCGGGGAAGAATGACCTGTCGTTCCCCGTGACCTGGATGACCATCGGAGATCTCGGCCTTGATTTTAAAGGCGAATCTTGCCTGACCTTCTTCCTCTTGGATGCTTGCAATAACTGAGCTGAGCTGGAAATTGTTTCGTACTGGGGAATTTTCCATGGTGGTTCTTTGAGGTCTTGTTATTGCCAGGAAGTGTAAAGGATGGCAATTTTCTCGTGTTTATCTTTTACAGAATATACAGTACATATATATTTATGTATATATTATATATGTATGTGTGTATGTAAATAAAGATAAAATCCACGAAGGAAGCGGAAATACTGGAGTGGATTTTATCTTTATTTATATATTCATCATGTTCCATATTTTCGTGATTCAGTTATACATGTGTGTATGTGTTTATATATATATATATATATATATATATATATATATATATATATATATATATATATATATATATATATCAAAAATTAGAAAGTGAAGTTAATATGTAGGATTAGCTGATTACTACCAAAGTCAAGATTTTAAAGAGAAAATCATAACAGTAATTAATTTTTTGCTTATGTTGCATCTGTACTTTTTAATTATATATTATTTTTGTCACTATATACAAGCCAAACGATTTGTTTGGCTTTAAAGGCAGCGGGAAGGATAATAATTATCAAAAATTGTTATTGGTAAAATATTGGAAACCTTCTCATGTTACGAACAGAAATTGATATCATAACTTTAATTATACTTGACATTACTGTGGATTTTATCATCAAAGTCTTGACCTCATCGCAGAAATAATTAGGAGTATTATGTCTTCCAAAGGGCAGTGATTTATACGTAATTTGCTAATGACTGGTCATATATAGCCTGATGTTTTGTAAAATCTGGTTTTCTTATTCTGCCTCAGGTACGAGTTTTACATTTTATTATTTTGTTGATATTTGACTTTTTGTTATGTATTCAGTTTATCTCTTATTCCTCCAGAAAGAGCGTTATTATCCAGAATGAATTTGCAAGTTTTCTGTGATCTTGGCAGCTTAAAATGTTCTTGTTTATTTGTCTTACGCCATCTTGGGCTCGCAGTTGTACATCACATCAAGCAAAGTCTGTCAGAGATTAATAAGTAAAAAATGCGCAGAAGAAACGAGTTTTCTGTGCAGCCTATAATCAAGGCCACCGAAAATAGATCCATCTTTCGGTGGTCTCGGTATAATGCTGTATGAGCCACGGACCATGAAACTTTAACCACGGCCCGGTGGTGGCCTATCCTATATCGTCGCCAGAAGCACGATTATGGCTAACTTTAACCTTAAATAAAATAAAAACTACCGAGGCTAGAGGGCTGCAATTTGGTATGTTTAATGATTGGAGGATGGATGATCAACATACCAATTTGCAGCCCTCCAGCCCCAGTAGTTTTTAAGATCTAAGGGCGGACAGACAGACAAAGCCGGCACAATAGTTTTCTTTTACAGAAAACTAATAAAAAGTATAAAAAGTACATACATTCTTTTCTTTTTAATTTTGTGACCAAACGAATGAGGTTCTTGGGTTCTTGCAAGAGAAGTTTCCCTCTAACTTAGGTCTGACTGATTACTGGGGAGGGATATCACATGAATGTCAGCCTGGCCATTAATATCTGACCCCGAGGAGTTCCTGAGGTCTGGAGGACCACACACTGAAGTCGAGGCGTTGCGCTGGCTATAGCTCCCAAGGTCTTGCCAAGTCTCCCTTCCTTAATTGTCATGAAAAAAGAAGAGAGAACGAGCCGGTAGCAATGCATGGGTTGAATTACCCAGCCCCCTGATTACCGGAATGATTCATTCAAATTAATCCCCGCCGGAGAGAAGATGTAATCGCGCGGCGCTTTTGAGGGACCTGATTTTTGCGGTTACGGCTGCGCGCGAGATTACAGTGGCTAAAGCGGGTCATTACGCTAATGAGCTGACGTATGTCGGCCGGGGTATCGGGGCTCCCTGTTGGGGGCGATATTGTTCCTCAGAGGTGAGTTTCGGGGCACGAATGATACTCATCGAGCGATGATTGGGAAGACAATGGTGCTTACGAGGCCCTAATTTATGTGATGAGCGGAGGCAGCGTTGCTATTTATTTCCGTCATTATTCATTGCTCACTTGTTCTGTCTTACTGTTATAAATGCTTTTGTTTTGGGGGGCTTCTTCGGGGCTCCGCGATTGTTCATGTTTTTGCTGTTGTTCCAAATTAAGATGGCCTTAATGCCAGCGTGGGCTTTTGCTCTTAGAGAAGTTTGTAGGAACTAAGGTTTTTTGCTGGTCGGGGCTATTTTGAGAGGAAATTTTGTTTTAAATGTAATGCTGTCATTTAAAGTGTTATCTTTAATATAATGCTGTCATTTAAAGTGTGATCTTATATGTAAATGCTGTCCTTACGTGCCATGTGAAATGCACTGCTGTCATTTAAAGTGTCCCTTTAAATGTTATGTTGTCTTTTGAAGTGTCCATTTAAATGTAATACTGTCATTTAAAATGTCCCTTCAGATGTAATGCTTCTAAGGTGTACCTTTAAAAGTAATGCTGTCATTGAAAGTGTCCCTTTTAAATGTAATGCTTTCATGGAAAGTGTCCGTTTATGTGGCATACTGTCATTTAAAGTATCCCTTTAAACGTGCTGCTTTCGGTTAAAGTGGCACTGAATACTAATGAATTTTAAGCAAATAAATTTTTCTTATTTTGAATTTAA
>NC_089776.1:13167917-13170417 GCF_040412425.1 Macrobrachium rosenbergii
CTTTTTTGGATACTTTATATTCATAGGCTTGTGATGAAGCCCTTTTAGACTTGGCTTTTATTGCTATGAATAAATATTTGAAGTTGAAGCTCGTCCAGATTGTTATCTTCCATTCCTTTCCCTAGGCCTTTATCACAGTTGTCATTTCTATCTTTTCCCCTGGAAGTTATTGAGGCATAAAACTCGGGACCTGTAACGTACCTAATTGTAACTCTTTCGGAATACGGACGAGGCAAAACTGCTAGAAATGTAGGGAGAGGTAAGGGGAGGTTCACCTGTACCTAACCAGACAGCTTCATTACCTGTTAAGCTGGCCACCGCCAGTATAACGAACAAGATCCCATGAGTGGGCAATAGCCCTTCGGAGATTGAAATTTACCCTTCATATCTCCTAGATCAGGGTAGAAGATAGCTGAGATTGAATGGGGGGATATAGGGCTCTTTCTGAACTTTTCTTTGCATTGTTTTCAATAATGGTTTGAGGCTATATTACATCTGGCCCTCTCCTTGGAGATTGGTAATAAAAGAGTTGAGGTCTCTCTCTCTCTCTCTCTCTCTCTCTCTCTCTCTCTCTCTCTCTCTCTCTCTCTCTCTCTCTCTCTCTCTCTCAGTTCAGTCTCAGCTAAATGTATAATATCGTGTCTATGGTTCCTTTCAACTTCGGCTTTCTTGTTAAAACTAGTCATATATATATATATATATATATATATATATATATATATATATATATATATATATATATATATACATATATTTTATATATTATATATTTATATATATATATATATATATATATATATATATATATATATATATATATATATATATATATATATATATATATATAGGGGAAGTGTATACTGATCCCGTCTCTTGACCTCTGCTTGACCTGAGATTTGACGGATGAGCGGAGGCCTATCTTTATATCTTGAGGTGATGTATCCCTATAGGCCAATAGGTGGGCTTGACTGATGGCCCTTTGCATACTTTAGGTTTCGGTTGGATGGTTAAACAAATTAAAAAGGTGGAGTGGGTTTTATTTTTTTTGGGGGGGGACCGGAGTCAGATGGAGTAGGAGAAAATTGGGAGTATTTTGCAGAGAGAGAGAGAGAGAGAGAGAGAGAGAGAGAGAGAGAGAGAGAGAGAGAGAGAGAGAGAGAGAGAGATGAAAACTTTTCGGTTCAGATAATAAAAATAATACAAAGTAAAACAACTAAGAGAGAGAGAGAGAGAGAGAGAGAGAGTATCTGATGAGTAGCCTATGAATGGTTTCACCTCCGGTGTAGTGAGGATTAATTCGTCGAGGCCGTCACGATTTGATGGTATACATTTTTCGAAAGGGTTAAACCAGATGCCAGTGCTCTCTCTCTCTCTCTCTCTCTCTCTCTCTCTCTCTCTCTCTCTCTCTCTTCTCTTATCTGCGACCCACAAGGATTGACTAAGAACTAATTACATAATTCGCTACTCAGGTCAACAGAAGCATACTGATTTTAGGGCACTTAGAGAGAGAGAGAGAGAGAGAGAGAGAGAAAGGCTATTCAAGATCAAAATAAAATCCCTGGAGGCTTCATTCAGAAGCATAATTTAAATCTGAAGCTAAGAGGGAAGAGTTGTATGGCCTCAAATGGAAATCAAGATGAATTTTTAATAAGATTCATGACTTCGGTTTTAGAGTAAATGGTAGAGAATGCCATTTTATATAAAAAGATTTAATTGGTCCGTAACATTCAAGTGTTTTAAAATTCACTTTGAAATACACTTTATTTTTAACTGCTATTGGCGTACGCAATCTTTTCATATTTGATTTTTATCTCTATTTTTCCTTGAATTTGGAAATTTTTGGAGCAGATATTATCAAAGTAGCGTTATTTTTTCTTTAATAATAAATCAATATAAAAAGAAAATTAAGCGTAAATAACTACCAGCTATTTGTGTATTTCAACAGTGATGCCTACTAATGATTTCATTAAACGGTGCACAAGAGTCTTAAGAAATTCAAATTTTTTTTCGCGTTTTTATAGGACGGGGCTTATGTTTTCCTTTTTTATGGCCCCTTACCTGATGCCCCGGGGCATCCGAAGGACCCTCCCCGTTCATTTGTATTGGCTAAGTAGTTCGTCGACTATAAGTCCGGTCTTTACAGGTCACTGGATGGTGTCTTCTGGTTTTAAGGGTTTTTAATGGATTTTGCTCATTATCTTAATGGATTTTGGAAGTGGCGACTTTTGTCCAGGTTACTCCCAGATGATCGCCGCATATTTTATTGCGATGGGATTGAGATGTAACTGACGGTTGATGGGAAAAAATGATGGGCTTCTGGGAGGCTTCCTCGGTTGCTTATGGCTTTGTGAGAAGTTGTTAATGGCTGTGAATTTTTTTTTTTTTATCTTTTTTGTAATTACGATCATTTCGGGTCGGAGTGGTTTCAGATTGCCATTAAATGGTTTTAAAAGACTTTGAACTGCATGCCGTATTTATTTAATTCCTTTTTAAGGGGTGC
>NC_089776.1:13175417-13217917 GCF_040412425.1 Macrobrachium rosenbergii
TTTTTTGATAGCAACGCTGATAATAATAATAATAATAATAATAATAATAATAATAATAATAATAATAATAATAATAATAATAGTGGTGATAATGCAGTAAATTTTAAATACATGCCAACTAGAGATATAAAAGTAAATCATTTGTTTATAATCTTACAGTCGTTAACAGGATTGGCCACTAGTGGTCACGTTTTCGTGTCAACTTATAATAAAATAAAAGATATTTACTTCAATCTTTTTTTTTTTTTTGTCGAAACAGCCAACTGTGTCCTTAGGAACAGATATTGCAGTCTTTCCCCTAAAGGTTTTGTGGTATCCAAGAGACTGAGTAAAATTCGTTTGCATTTTGCTGTGCTCATGTTCCCGTCTGCCGCCCAAGCGGAGGCAACTGAAACTTGGACCAAAGGGCTTGATCGCATCGCAAACAGACGCTGGCATAGCGAGATTATTCTAAGAGCCCAGACGTTTTAGGGCAAAGGAGACAGCTGGGGGTCACTCCAGACAGACACTGAATCTAGAGAGGTCAGGTGAAGGTCATTTTGGGTGAAGTTCATTTTTTTTTTTTTTTTTTTTTTCATTGAGGCAGGCTTTATCAAGATCTTCGGTTTCACTTTTGGGTCCAAGTGGGCCTCTTGGCTAGGAGCCTGGAGAGAGAGAGAGAGAGAGAGAGAGAGAGAGAGAGAGAGAGAGAGAGAGAGAGAGAGAGAGAGAGAGAGAGAGAGAGAGAAACCTTTGCCTGGCTGGCTATTTAGTGATTAGGTTACATGGTAACATCGCTGGAATCTGGAATCGTTTACCTCTGGAATGGATCTCTTGAAATTTGAGTCAGACGCCTGTGCAAACTTCCAGTGAAAATCATTTGGATATTTGAATAGGATGGACGGTAATATTGTGTTTTTATAAAAAAAAAAATGTTAAATCCGTTTGCTGCTTTCTATAAATGTTAATTCTGTTTGTGATTTTCTAGGTATTAATGTTAAATCTGTTTGCTACAACAACACAATCAGATTCCTGCTGCAATAAAAGTCTAGATTCGTTGCAACAAGATCAAAGGTTTCTGTAGATAACAATTTTCTTATATTTTTGTAAGCTGCCTATAAAACACAGACTTTTTCCAATGTTTTTCCTGCCCTTCCCCCTAAAAAAAATCAGGTTTGTCAGCGTGTAAGTTTTGGTAAATGCAATAGCTTATGTAGACACTGACGAAACTCAACAGAAACTCGTACACTTGAAGGGAAAGTTTGGATTCCAGTGTCAATGCTTTTGACTTTGATTCTTTTCATTTGGTTTCAGTTCCCAATAGAGAAGTTTGATGTCTCTTCTTGAAGCATTAAAATAATGATTGTTTAACTTGCATGGCAGCAAAATATGATGGTAGTGTTTTGATGCATTTCGGTTTATGCGTACAGATGGAGATTTCAGTAGGGTGTTAAGTAGTAATCTGCAGTTATTGGGAAATTGCCATTTTAACTTGACAGAAGACGAATAAAAATATTCAAGAAGGATTTTTATATAAAGAATTTAAGTAAAATCTTCGTCATTTACTACGCGGAGAGCGTAAAATACCATAGGATTTAGGATTATATGTCGTCAATTGGAGAGTTTGTGAATTTTTTTTTATAAAAATTAAAAATTTTTGCGATACTAAAATTGACTTTAATAATAATAATAATAATAATAATAATAATAATAATAATAATAATAATAATAATAATAATAATAATAATAATATTATTATTATTATTATTATTATTATTATTATTATTTTTATTATTAGTGAAGAAATCAACATAAATTGACACTTCCATCAATATGGATATTTTCACCATTCTAGTAACATAGGACTATGAGCCTTTTGATAGTATTATTATTATTATTATTATTATTATTATTATTATTATTATTATTATTATTATTATTATTATTACGCGCATCAGAAGGTTTGATCTCGCCGTGTTACACTGGTTGCAATCCAATAGAGATTTTTTTTTTTTTTTTGTCTGCCGACGGTCATGAGGTTATATTCTTCTAACCTTTGGTCCACGAGATTAGCTTAAAAATAAACCCGACAGAGTGAGGGAGAACGAGGGAGAGGGAGGGAGAAAGATTGTTGGGATAGGCAAGATGAAAAAGGCGAATTGATTTTACAGTTATACCAGTGAAGGAATCACGACCGTGTGGATGGCATTGTTAGTTTAGGATGTGGGCGTGAGTGGATGGTCTAGAGGGGAGGAGGAGGAGGATTGTGGTGGGAAAGGTGGGCGTGTCCTGGGGAATTCAAATGTGTGTATATATATATATATGTGTGTGTATATATATATATATATATATATATATATATATATATATATATATATATATATATATATATATATATATATATATATATATATATATATATATATCCCCTCTAATATCTGTCATTTCCTGTTTTCGAGCAACTGGAAGGGCATATAAGGAGAGAAGAATCTTATTTTCGAAGTTTTGTATGGACAACAAAAACGTAATAGTTTTGTGAGAAGCAACGCTTAGGATTAGGTCTGTAACTGCAGGTACCAATAATAATAATAATAATAATAATAATAATAATAATAATAATAATAATAATAATAATAATAATAACAGAGCAGCTGCAGGTCATCTTTTGAAACTCTTTCAAATACTCTCCGTGGGATAAACCCTAAATTATATATCACAGTTGCCTCACTGTCAGGTGGCGTCGGTAGGTTAATGAACAAGCTGAGATGACGTGATATATTACTGAAGTGTTGGTACTGTTTATTTCAAATAAGAAAATTCAGATTCAGATCGTCTGGTTTAAATTCTTCGAGGTTAAGCAATCTCCTTAAGGTCAACTAGGCGTCTCCACGGATGACCTCCAGAAGACACTCCTGTTTCCTTCTTGGAAATTGGGCAAACGGTGACGACCAATCAGAGGTCAGTGCAGTCAGTAATACAACAGAGTAAATTTGGAAATAAACTTTTCTTTCGTTTTGCCTTTTTCAATAGAAAGATTCATTAGAAAATTAAATCCGTAAGAATTAGGATACTGGGATTTTAAGAACCCATAGACTTTGTGGTTGTCCCTTCTTCGACGTTCTAGAGAAATTTAAGAAGAGTAGACATTTGGGTTAAAAGCAAAATTGGATCAAATATATTTGATCTCTGGTCTCTGTTCAACTTCGGCTTGAAATTCGAAGAACAGGGCTGAGAAAATAGTTCGTGAATTCATGTAGATTCAAAAGTATTGTAAATAAATCTAGCGACTAAAAATATTGAAGAAGTTCTGCAAAACGTTTTTAAAATCTCTCAAACAATTGATAAGTAAAAACACTGTAAGAACATTAT
This sequence comes from Macrobrachium rosenbergii, assembly GCF_040412425.1. Taxonomy (NCBI): domain Eukaryota; kingdom Metazoa; phylum Arthropoda; class Malacostraca; order Decapoda; family Palaemonidae; genus Macrobrachium; species Macrobrachium rosenbergii. Next base: position 13,178,766 of record NC_089776.1, read on the forward strand.
CGAAACTCAAACAGCTTGTGATAAACTCTGACCGTTGAGCACTCGCAAGCTGTACTCGGTGCAAGGCGTTTACATTATAAACTTGTAAACTTGTAGTCTGCTTTGAATCAATTGAAAACTGAAATAAATAACCTACAGAAAGTATCATTTATCCTCATATAATATGTCATGTCAATATTCGGAGTTGTAATGGTAGCTTGTTAACGAAAACCTGTTAATATTGCACACGTACTGTTTTGTGGGGGCGTGTCCATATTCTTTGTTGCTTTCAGACACTATTTATATTTGCATTTAATGAACATTCATTGGGTACCTTTATGTTAGCAAGATTTCCTTACAAGTAGGCAGCATTGAGTTGCTGCTGATGTGATCTGAAGCGACCCGAGACCTACTGTGTCTGGAGATCCACTGATATTTTTAAGTGTATACAAGTGATATGGTTGTTGGCCTGGAGAGCAAGGTTACTCAGTATGCCGATGATGCAACACTTGTGGGTGTAGTGAAGTCTCCACTTCTGAGAAATGAAGTTGCCCTCAGTCTCAGTCGTGACATGGAGCCGATTAGTGAATGGTGCAGTCAGTGGGGTGTGAGGATGAACTCCAGTAAAACGAATACAATATTTGGTTTGTTTCTCCATACTATTGATTAGCAAATCTCCGTACAGAATTTCCACTCCATCCTACCCTTCAGGTGGATGGTACTCTACTGAATGAGTCTGAAGCGTTAACTATTCTAGATATAACTTTTGACTCACATCTTTCGAGAAACATCTAATGAAAGTTTCAGCAAATGCCGCACAAAAGTTAGGTATTGTACGTAAGGCCTCATATATTTATGACTGTGATAAAATCAGTACAACCTGTTTTAGATCATTTATCCTTCCTTTGATAGAATACTCTTCTCCGGTGTGGATGTTTGCTTCTGCCAGAGATTTATCTCTTTTAGATAGAGTGGTTCGTGGTGGTAGGTTCCTGTTTCCGAATATTAGCAGCGATGACGTGGACCATCGACGGATGGTCTCTTGTTTGTCAATTTTTCATAAGTTGGATTTAAGCAGAGATCTTTCATGTACACAATTAATCCCTGATCCACTTTTCCTGCCGAGAACTACCAGATTTGCTGAACAGCAGCACCAATATGCAGTAAATATGCCTCGCCGTACTGTAGAACTTCTCAATTCCAGAGGTCCTTTATTCCTCACACCGTTAGACTGTGGAACAGTCTCCCTGAGGATGTCGTGCAATAGGAACTTGAAAAATTCAAGCGAAGATGCAGTGCATTACTACCCAAATACAACTCTCCTTGTATTATGATAATTTACTTACATTTTTATCTATTTATTTATTTATTTTTTTTTTTTTTTAGTAAAAAATCTCTTCTATATGTATTTCCCTGTACCTTCTGTTACTTCATTCGAATGAACACCATATTCTTTGGAAGCTTGAATTTCAAGTCAGTGGCCCCTGCGGGCGTGTTCCATATAAAAAGGGCTCGCCTTCTGAATAATAATAATAATAATAATAATAATAATAATAATAATAATAATAATAATAATAATAATAATAATAATAATAATAACAACACCATCATTTGGCGTCAGTGAGATCACTGGATAAGTAGGTACATTCGGAAAAATGGCACAAAAAGTTTTCCTTGTCCGAATCCAGGTTGGGATAATAAAAAAAAATTGCCCAGAAGTAATTGAAGGGTTGGTACATATGCAGTTGCAATATTCTGTGCATTCTCGAACTTGTTCGTGATTAGTAGTCCCAAAATAATATATAATACCCAGTTTGAAAAGAAAGTCTGTAAGAATCTACAGAATGTACTGTTTTCCAAGATTCGTAAAATACCTATATATCCCTCCCTATATGAAATATGTTTCTCATGTGCTTGCAGGTTCATAGCTATTTTCTCGTTTCGCTTAGATCTACCCCATTATTTCCAGTAAGGTGCTGCCACTTCAGACCGAATATTAGTCCCGAGACTATAAAGTAAGCCTTGATAAGTCTACGCCATTAAAACACGAAATTTAGAATTCGCTTCCGATAGTTTTACCATTTCCAAATGTAAAAGGTCTACCTTATACTACCCAAGAAGAGTAGTAGAGTGACACCATTATATTCTATTTCTTTTGCACGTCAGTCAAGCTCGATTTGGTAGCTTTCCACGCCCCCTTTCTTGAAATAAAATGTTACTCAAGCGATTCTACCCGGGAACAAAATACAGCAGTAATAGTAGATAATTCTATTAAGAAGTTTACACTACATATATTTTAACTTCCTTTGATTATTATCATTACTATATAACAACTACGAAAAAATTGGCGTTGGGATATTTTATCAAAATTTTTGGCTTTATTCATATACATGCTAATTACTGTATTGCAGTATTATCTGCCATTATTCAAAAGTCGTGATACTCACAGGAAAAAAGCAGTTTCTTCTTTATGTCCATAATGGTTGTAGATTTACAAATCACACTCGGCGAGAGAGGGAGAAAGAGATGGGGAGAGAGAGAGAGAGGAGGGGTTATTTTCTTATCTTTGAAGTAAGCTGATTCGCACACAATGGAAAACAGACAATTAAGGAAAAACATTCTTGTGAAAGTTGTCGATGGTGACATAATATGACTGAATGAAAGTAGAACATCAAAAGTTTTCACGATTTGCTCATTGAACATACTTTTAGGGTAACCGGCATCCTGTTAACGAATGACGTAAATATTTGTTCCGCCATCTTGACTCCCGAAACACTTTTATCATTTGAATTTAGTCTGTTGACCAGAACGTAAACATACTTTTATATTTCTGGTTGAAAGGAGAAGGATGTTGAGCTCCCGAAAAGGCTAGAACGAAAAAAGGCCAAGGGTGTGATGAGATTAATCATGGCCTGTCAAGGCAGTTGGGCCATTGTTTCGAGTGCTTGAAATGGCACGCGAAGTCCTTCGAAGTCCTTCCCTTAAGGGTATGGCGTATCCTTTACAGGGGTTAGACGTGACGCCTAATCAGTAGGGGTTGTTTTGGTACAAGGACCATTTGTTTTGTCCTGCGCACGCGCAGGTATAAATAATCCTGTTCCGTGATCATGATCTGTTGCTTTAAGTACAAGCTGCTCCTTGGGGACTGATTCACCTCTGATAACCTCCAGAGGTGTAAATAAAGATAGGGTTTCATGTTCAGGTGTCCCTTGCCAGAGTCTACCAGTTTAGTAATTTACGTTCCTTATAAAAATGCAGACATTCTCAAGCATTATGTCTGATTGTAGATGTCATATGATGATACGTTCCACGTGAAAAAAGTATCTTACAGTAATTATGTTGAATCGACTGGCCGCTTTTTACCAGGTACGTATGTAGATGTGATATCTAAAATGCCCTTTTAACTTCTAGAGTTCTTCACACTTTTCTGGATACGCCTGTCACTACAAAGCCTAAGGTCCAAATGGAAGAGAGTGAAGAATATCTGACGTCCGTAGCAGGATTCGAACCCGAATCCGGAGTGTCAGAACGAGAGCACGTTAGTTACCGACTTGAACACTAGAGAAGTTCAGCAGCCCTTTTCACATAAAACTAGTCGAACACCACCCGATTTCTGATTACAAACAAGGCTATGAATGTGGATAGTAATAACAAAGTACTATGGGCATTCAATTGACGTTAGAATCCTTCACGGGTCGTGTGACACTCCCCTCAGGTAGATGCTATTTACAGCCCATTAAATTATGGCCCATGTGTAGGCTCCCTTTGAGCCGACTTCCTCCTTCCAAAGGGTGCCGTTATGTCGTCCAAAGGGAGTTGTGTGACTTATGGTTGCCTCTTTCATAAGGACTCGGCTGCCCTTTCAACTGCTGCTCTCCTCCTCTCCTCCTCGAAGGTTATGACGGTGGGCCTTTGGTGTCTGGAGAGAGAGAGAGAGAGAGAGAGAGAGAGAGAATTTAGCTATATTTGCGCGCGCGCTATATTTGTGTGTGTGTGTGTGTGTGTGTGTGTGTGTGTGTGTGTGGTATGAGAGAGAGAGAGAGAGAGAGAGAGAGAGAGAGAGTGTGTGGAGAATTTAGCTATATTAATGCGTGTGTGTGTGTGTGTGTATGTGAGAGAGAGAGAGAGAGAGGAGGAGGGAGGGAAGAATTTAGCTATATTTATGCGTGTGTGTGTGTGTGTGAGAGAGAGAGAGAGAGAGAGAGAGAGAGAGAGGAGAGAGGAGAGTATAGTATGGGGAGAATTTAGCTTTGTTTATCTGTGAGAGAGAGAGAGAGAGAGAGAGAGAGAGAGAGAGAGAGAGAGAGAGGGCGTGGGGAGACGTTAGCTATATTTGTCGTTTAGCACGAAAACATTCAATTATCCTCAAGTAATACAGCAAAACAAGACACTTTAATTAATGGCTGTACGCTACCCATGCATTTTAGGTGGTTATCAGGAACCATTTTAGGTGGCCCGGGGTGTGCCAAAGACGCCGCTGGTGACTGAATGGATCTGACGTTAGTAAATAAGGATTCGTCGTGCCCTCGAAACCGATCACATGATGAATCAAGTGACGCATTTTCATTTCGGCAATTTTCATTTCTAAATTCTTGGCAAAATTTCATTGAGGAAGTTGTGCAAATAGAACCTCAAAGTTCAACCAAAGCTGCAATTCATTGCTGCCCCAAAAGAGTTCTCCTTGTACATTAATTATTTATTTACATTTTTCTATATTTAATTATTAATTTGTTAATTTTTTCCAATAGCTGATCTCTTCTGTCTGTATTTTCTATAATCTGTAAGTTCTTTCAAATGAGCATCATATTCTTTGAAAGCTTGAATTTCAAGTCAAGGGTCCCTGTGGGTTTGTTCCTTATGAATAGGGTTCGTCTTCTTTATAATAATAATAATAATAATAATAATAATAATAATAATAATAATAATAATAATAATAATAATATTTTTTACTTTCATTTTACTTTCACGAGGGTTTTTAAAAGATAATGTCTTCTTAAACTCTTCAAACCATTGTTTTAATTCTGATATGAAGCGATTGTTTCTCTTATAAATAAGATCTTTGTAATAATCGATGCACATTCTTTTAACTTTCAACCAAAATATTCTTTTCAGTACAACATTGGAAACAATCCTGAAGGAAAATGTCTTTTTATTAAATATTTAAAAAACAAATTTTTAAATTATTATATATATAAATGTTTATATGTGTGTGTGTGGGTGTTTTGTACTCTTAAGCAATGGATGGAAAATACTAATAGCTGAAGAATTATTCAGAAAGTATGTATTGACATCTGTACAAAATACACAATGTGGCGTGTCGATTTCCACTCCACTAGCTTATATAGATCAACTTAATTATATTTGTGTATTTATCGGGTAAACTTGATAAACCTTTGAATGACTGACCTTTTGATAAACCTTTGAATGACTGACCTTGATTCAAAACTTCCCAAGCAAGTTCACAACCTTGACGCAGTATTAGATCCTATAAAAGGATTCCATAAAAGGATTCTAGGTTGAGAGTTTCGAATTACGAAAAGCCATAAACGCTTTGCCGTCAGTCTGAGTAACTGTACATACCAGTATGTGTTATTTCGGACATTTTTCAGTGAATATTTTTACTCTTAATTCTTTCTTGCTATCTCTTTTCCACTATCTGTTGTCATTTATGTGTTCGTGAGTATGTTTACTTCTTTATTATCTTAGATTTTCAGTTTTTGAGAAACATCTTACATTGCAGACGGTTTGATTGTGGGATTAGTTATATTTATCATATTTCCTAAAAAAATAATGTCATTTATGTTTGGTTTAATTATATTTCTTCGACTGTTAACTTGCTCATTGTTTGTAGCATTTTAGGAATTGGAGTTCATCTTTATGTAGATTTTCCTTTGAACCATTATTATTCATTATTTCACTTGGATAAAAAAGAAACTTATGTATCGTTTTAACTCATTTCTGTCACTATACACATTCATGATTCAGTATTGCGATGATTTGAAAGCTTTAAACTCATCGTATATTTTATCAAAAGTGCAAGCAAGTGTGTGCGTGTGCGTTTTATTCTGTTTTGTATCTACGTACGAGTTTTTATGTGCATTAAAGAGATTCGTCGTTTTCCAGAGATATATCAAATTCCTGTAGTTCGTGTTTGCTCATTCTCACTATTATTATTATTATTATTATTATTATTCAGAGAACGAACCTTATTCATATGAAACAAGCCCACAGGGGGTCATTAACATGAAATTCAAGCTTCCCAAGAATATGATTGATCGATTACTTACGTGAAGAAATTGGCACAAGTAAAAATAATAAACTTTAAAACGTGAACAACAAGAGAAATGAGATACTCTTCCTTTTCCGTATTTCGATATATTAATATTTATATCTGCTGGTGTTCTTGCCCGCTGCTGGGTATCGTCTTCCTGACCTTATTAGGTCTTCTGGCCCTCCTCCTAACTTCTCCTCTGCACTTCCCTTCTAATTATTGTCTTATATTTTAAACATCTGTGCGTGCCTGGCCAGTAGAAGTACAATTAATAACTCCTGGGAGATCCTCGCAGGGAGCTTTCTCATGAAGGCGGTGCGCGAAAGATCACCGAACCCAGCTCTTTTCGAAAGTAGGGGAAGGCGGCAGCCTCTTATTCTCCATTTATTTATTATGAAGGAAACAACTCTGCAGATACCTCGGAGATGCCTATAAGAATAGCCAGCTACTTTCAGCCACCTCCAGCAAGTCTAATTACAGAAGTTTTGTCCGATTCCCGGGTCGTAGAGGACCATTACCCCGCCATCTCGCGGCGTAATTGAAAACCTCCGGACAGTAATGCCCTCGTAATGTGGTGGAGGTTGGGCAGTGATTGCTTTGGTGGGGTTGGGAGAGTAGGCTGAGGTTAAAAGCCTCGGGGTTAGGAGCTACAGTTGATATAGGTTGGAAGTTGTGGGGAGGGGTTGAGGGTCAGGATGCACTCGAAGCCTCCTTTGCTTTAAGGGCTGTTGGGGAAAATATGGGGGAGAGAAGGGTGCTATTTGTATCATGAATTATACAGCTCTCTCTCTCTCTCTCTCTCTCTCTCTCTCTTTATATATATATATATATATATATATATATATATATATATATATATATATATGTGTGTGTGTGTGTGTGTGTGTGTGTGTATATGTATATATATAATGTATATATATATTATATATGTTTATATATATATATATATATATATATATATATATATATATATGTATATATATTATATATGTTTATATATATATATATGTATATATATTATATATATATATTGTCGTGTGCGTGTGTGTATGTGTATGTGTATATATGTGTGTATGACAGATGTCGATGGGACAAAACAGGAGGCCCATAGATACTCTGGTGTCAAAATAAAGGACAGAATGTGTGGAGGAGGGTCGATTGAATTTCCGGGGTCAGAATAAGTCTTCTGAATAAAAATACTGAAAATAAATTCAATAGAATCTACATTCTGATTCATTTCTGATTTATATATAATGAGTCTTCGTCATTTTACATTGTACCGATGTTTACTGAAAATGTAATGTTAATAAGCTTGTTCAAATAATGTATCGTCTGTTTAAACTACTAGTCAATGGAGATGATATAACACCTGTTTCAACGTGGATTAATTTGCCATCATTTTTGCACTCCTATTATGTTGTTCATCATAATTAGCATTGACAATGAAACAACGCTAATGATGAACAATATGTCTACCTTTATATAGAGGAATGTCTAGATTTACAAATAGTACGTCCAGAAATATGTAACGACTGAAGTACTTTGCCTTCGTTTTTCCTTCATTAGGCAAAAAATAGGAAACTTTTGTATACCTGAGACCTTCGACCATGATTGTAGCCTGGCGAGAGAGAGAGAGAGAGAGAGAGAGAGAGAGAGATGGAAACCATTTTCTTGTTATAAATAGAATCAAACTTCTTTAGGACATCAGCAGTAAAAGAAGATGTTCAAGTCTTTATAGATCAGGATACCTTTGAATTAAATTAATTGTATTAAGTATATAACCCAAAATATTACATTGATTTTCACTAAAGATCTCCAGAGAGAGAGAGAGAGAGAGAGATGTTGGGGATGGAGTTAAATCTTGAACCCTTTCTCAGTTTATTTGCAGAAATTACGAACCCTGTAATCCTCTGAATATCCTTGTAACAATTAATTGCGAATGAGACATTCCCTTAGCAAACAGATTGCCAGGGAGACGCCCAGGCCAAGATGGAGTGCCACTCTAATGCACTAATTGCCGGCGATGACCCCGAAGGTGTAATGGGCGAAGAAGCTATATGTCTGTGTAAGAGTGATTATAAGCGTCTGTGACTGTGCGGTGCCTTCCCAAGTGTGGGAAAGCTGTTTGGAATCCGAGACGAATCGGTTTCGCAAGGTCGACGAATCCTAATGGATAAAGATGTATGGGTCAATTACATTTCATTCACTGCGTCGGGACAAAACCAAGGAAGGGGGTTATGGGTAAAAAGTGATGTTTGCCAAGAGAATTTGCTTTCCCCGCCAAGTTTCGTCCCGTCTGCCCTCGTAAAACTCGTTCGTTCCCTTTAGTCTGTTTGTCTTTCGCCGATCCTTTTGGTCGTGCTAGCAGCGCTGGTTGAGGGCTCGGAAAGCGCAGGTGCGCAGGCGCTAACGTAGTCAGCGATTGTTTGCAAATAAAAAGGAAGACTTGACCTTCAGGGTAACCCTGGTGTGTCAGAGTGCACTCGTTACACCTGCGCTTGCGTATGTGAGGTGTATGTATTTTGGTTTGATGTGTTCGAAACATTTCCTTCCGATGATTCGTCAAAATGGACTAAGTTTGAGGTTGATGTAATGATAAGTATTTCATCCTTGAATGAATTGACAAAAAACAGAGTTGGCTTCTGTAATGGAGGAGAGTCTTATATACCTGGTGTGTGAAGGACTATGCAGAGGTCATTGTTTTGTTGCCCTGAATCGAAGGAGTTTACTCGTGGGCTTGAAAAGGATGGAATGGGAGAAGGATGGGATGGGAGTGTTTGGGACGGGGGAATTAATAGTGACAGCTTCGTGACTTGGCATCTGGAAGGAAAATGTATGTATTTTGTTTCTGAAATCATTGCAGTCGTCGTTGTCATAGTAGTATGCTTCATTTAATAATATAAGGAGTTTTCGTTGTTATTTCCAGGTTTTTCGATTAAGGGGAGTATACTTGTAGAAATACTACTGTGGAAAAGTTAATTTTTAAGTCCTTTTTTAATGGTGGACTAAGAATTGTGACTGCTGATATAAACACGGGAGAGGACTAGACTTTTCAGTTAAGGAGTAAATGCTTGTAGGGTTTCATTATTCTACAAAACACTTTGTTATTATTATTATTATTATTATTATTATTATTATTATTATTATTATTATTATTATTATTATTATTATTATTATTATTATTATTATTATTATTATTATTATCATCTGGTACACCCCGTCCCCAACTCCACACTCCTCTCATGATGAAAGAACCCTCAAATAATCTTGGAAGTTCGAGATGAAACGGACATTTAATATGTATCGGAATTGAAAGAGTTGCTTGTCTTCGTCCGTGTCTTTGCCTGTTTAGAATATTTTTGTATTAGTGAATCGTTATTTTGAGCTTCTAAAGCCATTGGTTTTAATACAAAGTCGTTTTTTAAATTTGCTCTTTCATAAAAAAAATAATAATGAATATTTTATTCTTTTTTGTCTCTACTCCTTGAAATCACTGTTAAGAATTCTTTTTATAGTATACAGCCATCCTACTTCTGCAAAATATTCGTAAAAATTTGTCTTGCTTAAATCGAAAATTTTGATAGCAAATTATTTTCAGTTTTGAGCCTCGCTGAGATTTCTTAAGCCTTTGAAAACTAAAAGCTTTAATGTACTCCCGAGAGGTATCAGCTTGGCAACTCTCAAGAATCCCTAATTAAAAGCAGGCTCAATTAGAGTGCAGAGTAGCACCAACATTCTGATATGTGATGCTAGCTGTGTTGTAAATAAACCTTAATTATTTTGATAAAAAAGATATGTTCATGATTAGGACTAATTTAGGGAGGTGACAAACAAGAATGCAGTGTGTGTGCGTGTGTGTGTAAGAGAGAGAGAGAGAGAGAGAGAGAGAGAGAGAGAGAGAGAGAGAGAGAGAGAGAGAGAGAGAGAGAGAGAGAGAGAGAGTTAAGGAATGTTGCTGGAAACTCCACCCACGCAATTCCAGCTAAAGAAAATTTTAGAATTGTTGAAGCAGTTCTGATAAGTGCTTGAGAAACCCCATCTGTGTTCTGGTAGAACGGCTGTATTTTAACCTTATATAATAATAATAATAATAATAATACTATAATAATAATAATAATAATAATAATAATAATAATAATAATAATAATAATAATAATAATAATAATAATAATAATAATAATAATAATTGAAAGGTGTTGAAAGCTGCCAAGTCTTGATGTTTATTGTGATTCACCAACCAGAGGAATAATGATAAATATTTCGTGAAATTTTATTCTTGACAATTTTTCCACTTATTTCTGACATACTATAAGTTTAGTTTAGATGTGTTTTTCAGACTTCAGGCAGTAGCGAAGTGTATGAAAAATTATATTTAACAATATCTATAGGTAATAATTCTCTAAATAAGTTGTAAAATTTCCATTAACTTGAAGAAAACAGTCTCTCTCTCTCTCTCTCTCTCTCTCTCTCTCTCTCTCTCTCTCTCTCTCTCTCTCTCTCTCTCTCTCTAATCAGATTAGGAAATTCTTGGTAGCTGTCAGTGATTAAAATACCTCTGTAAGTGGTGTTCTCTCTCTCTCTCTCTCTCTCTCTCTCTCTCTCTCTCTCTCTCTCTCTCTCAAATGATTTAATTTCCATTAAAGAGATAAAAATCTATGGTTGTAATAATGAAAGCATTAATTTTGTTGGAGAGAGAGAGAGAGAGAGAGAGAGAGAGAGAGAGAGAGAGAGAGAGAGAGAGAGAGAGAGAGAGAGAGAGCACGCAACGAGATGTCTAATTCTTAAACATAAATGCAGTCCAAATAAATAATGTGGCCAGTGTAAACCCAAAATAAGGGTAACGACCCAGGTGAAGGTCAGGTAACGAGTTGTTTATGTAAAATAGGAGAAGATAGCCAGGCCTGGGGAAGTTGCCATCATCCTAGATGGCTCAAGTTTACAATTGCAGAGTTTTTTTTCTTTTTTTGATCTGGTGCAGATTTGTGGTGTGCGTTTGGTATTTGTTCGGTTCGATTATTTCTCTGTCAAGATTATTTCTTGATGTTTGTTGATATTTTGTGATTGAGAATATCAACATTATTTTAAACTGCGTGTGATTGTGATCAAGAATAGGCGTTGCGTAGTATTTTGGGGCTCAAAAACTGTCACCATAGTCACCATGTTTGTATTGCTGCCGTGTGAATATTCACGTGGGACGTTATTTGCGTATTTTATTTAGCAAGTTTGTTTTTACTTTTATTGCATAGTTTATTAAGCAAGTTTAATTTTTAATCTTTAATCGTTAACGTTCGGGAATTATGTATTGAGTGTACAATAAGGCTGTTGTGGGTTGTTGAAGGTTAAAAATAGTTTTAATTTCTTCAGATGAGTACCCTTGTTAATTTGGTGAAATCACTAGTACACATGATTCCTATAATGCTGTAGTGTTTCATTACGAGAACTCTCTCTCTCTCTCTCTCTCTCTCTCTCTCTCTCTCTCTCTCTCTCTCTCTCTCTCTCTAGATTATATATTTGAACGAACTTTAGTGACAAATTTACCCAATACTTTTGTGTTGTAAAGTCTACATCTTGAATGTCGCTTGATAGTCAGAATGTTTAATGGCTGGTGTTTTTTTTTTTTTTTTTTTAATACTGAGATACTGTAAAAGCAAATAGTCTCTAATATGTTTACACTAAAGAAAACCAGTTCACATATTTCATTTTAGTGCAAATTATTATTATTGTTTATGAAAGGCTCACATAAGAGTCACGAAAATGGTGAAAAATCCACATTGACGTAAGTGTAAATATAAAATATATATTATTTTGAAATTTACACTTACATCAATGTGGATTTTTCACTTCTTCTTCTTCTTCTTCTTCTTCTTCTTCTTCTTCTTCTTCTTCTTCTTATTATTATTATTATTATTATTATTATTATTATTATTATTATTATTATTATTAGTTTTTTCTTCAGATCATGATTATGATTATAAAGCAGTTACTGGTGATTAATATAACAATATTATTCAACGTTTTTTTTTAAATGGGTATGATCCGATTTCAAGGTCAAACGCATATTTTTATACCAAAAGACCAAATTAGATTATTATTATTATTATTATTATTATTATTATTATTATTATTATTATTATTATTATTATTCAGAAGATGAACCCTATTCATATGGAACAAGCCCACAGGGGCCACTGACTTTAAATTCAAGCATCCAAAGAATATGGTGTTCATTGGGTAGAAGCTGAGGAAAATAATAGAAGGTACAAAAAGATACGCCTAATATTTATCTTTTTACTGCTTGGCTGATGACGAAAACATTCGGTTTTATTTCATGCAGAATTTGCAGCATTGATGTCGAAAAGGAACGTTTTCAAATTCATTTGATAAATGTAAACTTGATGTGGCATTGATGCTCAAGAAGATTTTCATTATTTTTTTTTTTTTAATAAACCTTTCGAAGAAATGTCATGACAACGCTTTTGATACGATTATATGACATCTAGTAAGGAATCTGGTTATTTCAAGTGAAATTATAAGAAAAAGTAACGTGAGCAAGAAACCAGCTGCATTAGTGAAATGCACTTTTGCTTTCCATTTTACTTTATTCGTTTACTGATTTATTTATGTATTTATTTATTTATTTATTTTATTTATTTTATTTATATATTTTATTTATTTACTTGTTTATTTGCATCACGTTGAGAGCGATTTCAAGGATGCAAATATGAACGGACCATAGCAAATGCTCTAACAGTCAATTTGTTCATTGATACTTTGACATGTCCACAAGTACTCAAAGAAAGGTTTAACTAACCTCAATAAATATGTAAAGTCTTATTATATGACGCATAGATTTTTGCAGTAAAAAAGTTAACAAGGAAAAATCACTGGCAAGGATACAGTGTTGGGAAGTACTTCATTCCCCGCCCCCCTCAAAAAAAAAAAATCCTGTCATATCAACCCCAGGTGATTGTAACCTATGGAATGATGTTGAGTCACGTCGAACAATTACTCAGGAATTCGGTAGAAATGAAAGAATCATCTTTCCCAGATGGTTTTGGCTCATTCTGAGCATTGGGGTTTTGTTGAGTGGTTTTTTATTTGTAGCGTTTTCTCTCAGGAATTTTTCTTTCGGGAAATTTTCTTTTAGGATTTTTTCTTTTGGGAATTTTTTTAGGATTTTTTCTTTTAGGAAATTTTCTTTCAGGATTTTTTCTTTCAGGAATTTTCCTTTCAGTATTTTTTCTTTCGGGAATTTTTCTTTCTGGAAATTTTCTTTCAGGAAATTTTCTTTTAGGAATTTTTCTTTCAGTATTTTTTCTTTCGGGAAATTTTCTTTCAGGAAATTTTCTTTTAGGAATGTTACTTTTAGGAATTTTTCTTTCAGGAATTTTTCTTTCAGAATTTTTTCTTTTAGGAGTTTTACTTTCAGGAATTTTACTTTCAGGAATTTTTCTTTCGGGAAATTTCTTTTAGGAGTGTTACTTTTAAGAATTTCTAATTCAAGAATTATTCTTTCAAGATTTTTCTTTCAGGAATTTTTCTTTCTTAAATTTTTCTCTTATGAATTTTCCTTAGGAATTTTTCCTTCAAGAATTTTTCTTTCAGGAATTTTTCTTTCAGGAATTTTCCTTTCAGGAATTTTTCTTATAGGAATGTTACTTTTAAGAATTCTTCTTTGAAGATTTTTCTTTCAGGCATTTTTCTCTAGGAATTTTTCTTTCAAGAGTTTTTCTTTCAGGAATTTTTCACAGGGCAATTTTTCTTTCAAGAATTTTTAATTCAAGAATTATTCTTTCAAGATTTTTCTTTCAAGATTTTTCTTTCAAGAATTTTTCTTTCAAGAATTTTTCTTTCAAGAATTTTTCTTTCAGGAAATTTTCTTTCAAAATTCACCTTTAAAGATGTTTCTTTGAAGTCTTTTTCTTTCAAGATTTTCTCTTTCAAGAATTTTTTTTTCAAAAATTTTTCTTTCAAGAATTTTTCTTTCAAGATTCTCCTTTAAAGATTTTTCTTTGAAGTCCTTTTCTTTCAAGATTTTTTCTTTCAAAAATTTTTTCTTTCAAAAATTTTTCTTTCAAGAATTTTTCTTCTAAGAATTTTTCTTTCAGGAATTTTTGTCAAAATTTTTCCTTTTTGTGGAATTACGAAAATTAGAATAGAAATATAGTGTGATATTCTTGGGTCCTTGTGAGTATCCATAAATATTATGAAAAAATTTACCAAATTTGCTTAAAAAGAATAAAACGACTTAAGGGCTGCTCTGCGAGCAAGAGCCCGTGCTAGCATAACACCAGCTTAATAAAAAAAAAAAAAAAAAGCATTTACTGAGCGTCTTGTACTTCGGTAGAAAATAAGCATACATTTGCAACGTCAGAAATCACCATAAGCAACATTTTACGAAACATTTTCACGGACCATGTTCACTATCATTCATGACGCTTGCACATTCAATCGCACTCGAGTACCCGCAGTTTTACACGGCAATAATATTCTTACCGGATCATTGAGTGTCGTATCAAATTCCGTCAAGAATCCATATTTCTTCCTCCACGGGAATTACCATTGACACATAGTCAGGCTGGATTTAGCGGATCATGAGAATAGGTAGGCATCTCTCGGTCACCTCAAGGTCGTAGAGAGAGGTAGGGAGGAGGGAGGGGGTAGTATCTGAGCTGGGAAGGTGGTGGGTGAGCCAGGAGAGAGAGAGAGAGAGAGAGAGAGAGAGAGAGAGAGAGAGAGAGATGCCAAGTTGAAAGCGTGGAGAAAAGAGAAATACCAGAAAAGAGATTAAGTCAGAGGATTGGCGAAAGAAGGATTGGGGTTGAGGAAAAGATAAAAAGAAAAACGAAACGATTAGTTTTCTGGGGGATGAGGTTGTTTGAGGGTAGTGTGTGTGTGTGTGTGTGTGTGAACGCTTGAGAGTTCAACCTCCTCTCTCTCATCTCCTCTTAGGACTGCCTAACCCCCTCTCTCCAACCCCTCTCTAACCCCTTGACTGTTCAGCCCTTCTGTGCTTTGTTCTTTTAATTTTGTCTCCGTTGGAGCCTTCTACCATTCTCTCTCTCTCTCTCTCTCTCTCTCTCTCTCTCTCTCTCTCTCTCTCTCTCTCTCTCTGCTGCGGATAAATCTTTCAGCTCGAAAAATAAAGAATGATAAGAATAAGGTTGCTTCTCTTCCTAAGAATTGTAAATATTTGATGCTTTGATTGAGTTCTAAAGTCAAAATAACCGAATATATTGATACAGGAGTTTAATTATAGACTGCTTTCGTCCCTGATCATTCGTGAATACGGTTCACTTTTCGGGTAGGAACGAGGAACTGGAAAAATTACCTGGCACGGTAGAAACCCAACTAGCGTGCATCTCTCTCTCTCTCTCTCTCTCTCTCTCTCTCTCTCTCTCTCTCTCTCTCTCTCTCTCTCTCTCTCTCCACACTGCCACAATATTAAACAATCCCAGAGATTTAGGGGTTCATGTTATCAGGGATGTACGATGACAATAATTGACGATACACGTGGGTGCACAAATGTCAAAGTAGAGGTTCGTTTTCTCTTTAAGGAAATATAATGCTGGGTGTTGGTCCTGCCGGCTATTGTGGTCTACAGCACTCGTGTATATATTATTATTATTTTGTCACTGTGGTTTATGCTTGTGTCTTGTTGGTTACTCTTTCTTCTCGGAAGGCGTATAACAAATCATTCTTAATTTATAGGGTGAAAAAGTCTAAGGTGTCATTACGCCTTAAAAAGCAATTCTGTGTGTGTGTGTGTGTGTGTGTGTGTGTGTGTGTGTGTGTGTGTGTGTGTGTGTGTGTTGTGCGTGTGTGGGGGTGTGTGTATGAGAGAGAGAGATAGAGAGAGATAGATAGAATTACTTGATTAACATAACCTCAATTGTATTTTTATAATACAATGATAAGTCAGCGTAGTTATTAGGATATGAATACACGTGTTTTCTGTAACGAATGCCCCTTTCTCGATTGAAATTAATTTATTCAGGGAAGAAACGCCAACGAATAATGACAATAGTTTTTATGTTATTGTTATTGATGATTTGATGGTAATATTTTCCTTTCTTCTTGAATTTTGCAAGATGAAATAAAAAGTTTAATATGAAATCATCAAAATTATTTTTGTAATAAATCTACAAGGACATTGTCTCGTAAAACACTTGTAGGTGTCCCTACCTTGTCTTTTTGAAAATTCTCTCTCTCTCTCTCTCTCTCTCTCTCTCTCTCTCTCTCTCTCTCTCTCTCTCTCTGTCTCTCTCTCTCTCTTCTCAGGCGAATGGCTTATGTCCGTGTAATTAGATGACGTCGAGAACAGACCAATTTAAGATAAGAGGTTTTTCTTTGAAAATGTTCTCAATCTGCTGGAAATTTTTCTTCTCTTTTATGGGACTGTTTTGAAGCTTATTTTAGCTGCCATTATATTATAGATGAACTGATTAATGGCAGAGAGAGAGAGAGAGAGAGAGAGAGAGAGAGAGAGAGAGAGAGAGAGAATTATTTGATCTGTTATATGATTTTCATATGAGAGCATTTGAGGTCAATTCAGTGCCAGAATTGAATTGTAGTCGACTTTATGTGGAAAGAAGGAAATTTATATAATCCGAATTTACACGTCCATAAAAGTAACTCATATATTTAATGTGGATGCAAATAGCTTTTCAATAATTCTGTATGCTTATTCTCTCTCTCTCTCTCTCTCTCTCTCTCTCTCTCTCTCTCTCTCTCTCTCTCTCTGTATATATATATATATATATATATATATATATATATATATATATATATATATATATATATATATATATATATATATATATGTGTGTGTGTGTGTGTGTACATGTAATTGTACACACAGGCAATACATATATGAATACATGAAAGTAAGTTTGCGTGTGTGTATGCATAATAAGCGTACATGTCCATGCTAAATCGAATGAAACAGCCATGAATTTCAGAAATTTTGCCATTTCAGTTAAAGATTAAACTCGCCAGCAGCAGTATGCTTATTCTTATGCGCAAATACCCACAAACACAAAGCGCAGGCGCAGACGTCTTTCAGTCGGTTTGACAACAGAGGCGACGTTCCTTGGCCCGACCAGATACCCTTTTGTCATATGGCGGTCAGATAAGCAGAGTTACTGAATGTAGGGTTAACGGGATAACCTGATACGACGGATTCCAGAAACCCCCTCCCACCTCCCCTTCCCATATCACAGCTTCCTACTTCCCCCCCCCCCTCCCCCGCCCCGCCCCATACGGTTTTATTTAAAAAAGAAAAGATTAGCAAAACATTTTGCTTTCCTCATAGTTTGGGAACATTTTAATTCAAAATAGTGCCAGGGTTGAGATGTAGTTGACTAATACGTTTAAAGAAGGAAAGAATATGTGCATAATATGCCGAGGGTTCTCGTTGTCGCCAGCATTAGGTCAAGGGTATGATTTCCTAAAAACTCTTAGGAAAAATGTATCAAATCAAAATTGTCTTTTTTTGGGGCATAAACAGCAACTTAATTACGTGGTAATTAACCTGTTTCCATGGGTAGCAACTGGAATGAAGATGGGTATAGATCCAGCAACCCCATCCCCCCAAATTTCCCATTGAACCGGAAGGCAAACGCCCTCTGCAGCCACTCCTACAAAATTAGTGGGGAAAAAATGCGTATGGCCGACGAAAAAAAAAAAAAAAAATACTACGCTCCCTGGCACTTCGCTCTACGCCTTAACTGATAAATCGTGGACCATTTGTGCAGATGAGAAACTTATGGAAATCACCTGCGCGAAGAAACACAAGACCTCTCCTCGTGCCCCTGTCACTGGAGAAGCCCTCCCGAAAGCCCTCTGAGGAATGTGTGCTTGTGGTAAGCGAAGTGAAGGAGACGGAGCTATGGGTGTGTTTTGGGCGGCCGGCTGAGGGCGGGCTACAATAATGGGTCTGGGGATAATGGTGAAGTCGTGATCTTCGTCGCTATTAGAAGGAATAGACGACGAGACGAAGGAGGAGGAGGAGGAGGAGGAGGAGGAGGAGATGGTAAGGATGAGAAGGATATGGAGAAAGCATCAAGGAGACATCAGGGATGAACGGATGCATGCCTTTTAGTTCCTCATTGGAAGGTTGGGTACCGTTCTCAGCTAGCACCCTGCTGGCCCCCGCGTTCGATTCTCCGACCGGCCAATGAAGAATTAGAGGAATTTATTTCTGGTGATAGAAATTCATTTCTCGCTAGAGTGTGGTTCGGATTCCACAATAAGCTGTAGGTCCCGTTGCTAGGTAACCAATTGGTTCTTAGCCACGTAAAATAGATCTAAGCCTTCGGACCAGCCCTCTCTAGGAGAGCTGTTAATCAGCTCAGTGGTCTGTTAAACTAAGATTAACTTAACTTTGGAACTAACAGCCCAAAAACTAAGAGAGATATGTACGAGAGTCCTAGGAACTAATAGCCAAAGGACTCGGGGAGATATAGACGAGAGTCCTACTTCTGTGGGCTTGTCAGTCATCTTTTTATTGGTTATCCATAGAGGCATCTGTTTCCCACATCAGGAGAGAGAGAGAGAGAGAGAGAGAGAGATTGAGATTATGTAAGATCCTAAAACTAGAATATCTAGAAAGGTTCTACAACCTGACCATTAAGTCTTCAACGTCTCGATTAATTTCATGAAAATGACGAGAATTTGTTTGCTTAATAAAGCTCACAAGTCAAAACTCTAGTTCGTAGAGGTAAAATATAATCATAATTATACAACATCAACAAACTCGATTGGTGTTTGATATTGAAAAAATTAATCCTATGAACTTTAACCTTGTGTTCAAACTGCCGTGAAGATTCCCAGAAAAAGAATGGCAATTAAGGCCAATCATTCAAGGGTACCTTGACGTAAATTCCCTAATCTTTATTATAAACACTTTAAAGTGAAAAAACATTCCATAACAGTTACTGATTTCTTTCTCTCGATCGGTATAATGGAGCCAATGACGCGAGAGAATTGGGCAGGAAACCTCCGTCTGTTCAGGTGACTTCTTGCCACCTGTTGTTTGTTCAGTGACGCTTGAGATCGCTCCTGATACGCAATCCAGGTCTGCGTTTCCGCCCGCGTGCATTCCGTTTCCTGCCTGTGTGGATTGGAGGCGTGAGGGCCTCTTTGGGGCTGTTTTGTTATCCTTATCTTATTCTGGTTATTGGTCTAACTCTGGTTTCTGAGAGGTAAAATTGGTCTAACACGGGTCCTTCCCCAAAAAGTGTGGTAAGGTGCCGAAGGGTATTAGAGACCAGGTATCAAGACCTGTTGGTCAAAGATTGCTCATTAGCTGCAAACCCCATAGACTGTCTGTTACACAAAGAAAAATTAAATATATGTACACATTGAGTCATTTATGGACTTAAACTCCAGTTCTAACAAGAACTTACAGTCACGAAGTTTAAGAATTTGCAACGTAATACTTAACTCATCAATGTCTGGCAGCATAGACTGCAACAGCTCGGGGTAAAACCTCCATACCTGGGACTGAATTAAATCTCTTTAATAACAATGAATTACTTAATTGTATTACAGGGGTGGGCCCAATTACTTTTAAATTCCGTACGTGAGTATGAAATTAAGGCAAGAAAAAAAGGACATTATTGACCGTGACTCCTCCAGGTGTTACGGACGTAGGTGTTCTGGCAAATGGAATTAACTTTCGTATACAGAAAAGAACAAGTTAAAAATGCGCCGAAGAAACGAGTTTTCTGTTCATCGTATAATCAAGACCACCGAAAATAGATCTATCTTTCGGTTGTCGCGGTAAAATGCTGTATGAAACTTTAACCAAGGGCCAGTGGTGGCCTATACTATATCGTTGCCAGAAGCGCGATAAAATAAAATAAAAATTACCGAGACTAGAGGGCTACAATTTGGTATGTTTAATGATTGGAGGGTGGATAAACAACATAACAATTTGCAGCCCTCTAGCCTCAGGAGTTTTTAAGATCTGAGGGCGGACAGAATAAAGTGCGGACGGACAGACAAAGCCGGCACAATATTTTGCTTTTACAGAAAACTAAAACATGAATTAAGTACATCTAACATCAGTCTACAAAAGTTTTGCTTAAAATAATACTTGGAATAGGAATGCTTATGACAATCCTTCATTGATAATCGCCCATTTTTAAAAGGATTTCTGGTGTATAAACGAACAATTAAAACCATTCGTTTTTTGGATGAGTAAAGGATGCCTCGTTCAAAGTTGAAAATAAATGTTTTGTCTTATTTTGCACCTAATGAGAATCAAGGTTATTATTATTATTATTATTATTATTATTATTATTATTATTATTATTATTATTATTATTATTATGAACCCTATTCATATGAAACGAGCCTGCTTGAAGTTAGTGTCTTTCCATCATTTACAGCTTCGTTGTTGCATTGCAAATTATAAAAATGGCTAAAATATTTCAATGGGCAGACTATTCCTTTAATTCTATATATATATATATATATATATATATATATATATATATATATATATATATATATATATATATATATATATATATATATATATATATATACATTATATATATGTATATGTATTTATATATAATATATATATAATGTATATACATGTATACACTCATTCTTTGTTCATGTTTCTGTAGCACTATATTTCTCCATTTTCCTCAGGCGTCCTCCACCACTACTTGGAGTGCCGCAAGGTTATTGGCTGCCTAAGCCAGAAATTAAGCCTTAATAAACTATGAGATGATTAGAAAAACGGCCTCTTATCCTAACAGTCTCCCAAGTGAACCATTGAAGACTTCACAGGGACCGAGGGATTAATACACCCCTCTCCTTCTAACCGCCCCCTCACCCTTCCCATTACTTCAACGCTGGGATTTGATTGGCTCCGATGCTTGAAAGAAACTCCAATGTAATTGGCGTATTTGAGGAAGTGACATAGCGCCCGTGAGGCACAATAATTGCGAAAGCACTTAATCTCACAGCCATCCATCACCCCTGAATGAGAGGCTGTTTGACGAGCGGCGAGTGCCCTCTGGTGGCCGAGTCTCGAACTTAGAGACGTTCGCTTTCGGGAGATGCTAGTGGCGTTTCCGTATAGTTTTTTGGTGTTGCAAGATGTTCCTCTCATTTTGAGTATTGCGGTAACGGAGGAAAAAAGTTCAGTCGTCTTGTAAAAGGTTGTGGGTTTTTAGAGGTTATGATCTTGACGGATTATTATAACCGAAAGGAATCTGGGTGATTTTGGGTAAACGTTGCGTTCTCCTTGCACTTATATTTACTTAAAATTTTACGCAGCTTTTAAAAGGCAGCTGTGCACTATCCGACATAACTTGTTTCGTTTATTATTATTATTATTATTATTATTATTATTATTATTATTATTATTATTATTATTATTATTATTCAGCAGATGAACCCTGTTCATATAGAACAAGCCCACGAGGACCACTGCCTTGAAAGTCAAGTTTCCAAATAATATGTTGTTCATTTGGAAAAAGTAACAATGTAAAAGGAACACAGAAAAAAATAGAGATCAACTCTTAGAAAAGAAAAAATATATTAAATTAATAGAGAGATAAAATGTAAGTGAATTTTAAAATACAAGGAGAATTGCTTGCGGGTAATAACGTATTACTCCTTGGCACGAACTGAGCCAGACTGTGTTACCCTTGTAGTCGAGAGAGAGAGAGAGAGAGAGAGAGAGAGAGAGAGAGAGAGAGAGAGAGAGAGAGAGAGAGAGAGAGAGAGCTCGCGCTGGAAGGTGACAATTATTACCTTTTTGGGAACCTCAAGTGGGGCTGGTCGTCAGCCCGAATGCGGTGTTCTACCGAATATAATATCCTAAGAAACTGGTGTAGCAGCTTCGGTATTATATGCATGTCAGGAAGTTGCATGTACACGTGTGCTCTCTCTCTCTCTCTCTCTCTCTCTCTCTCTCTCTCTCTCTCAACCCGAGCGTTGTTATCTTATGCCAACACGAGCTTTTTGACAGGCACCCATGAAAGCAAATTAAATATTTTTAAGAATTGCCTGAGAGGAATTTGCTGTTCTTTTTAGGAAGTGCGGGCACGTACGTTAATATGGGTTATTGCTGTTGAGAATTTGATCAAATTTGTCAGTTTTTGTAGTAAAAAGAAAGGATTATATATTGGGAATTACTTCTGTTTTTTATAACCCTTGTCAGCACATACAGTATATTTTTTTTAAATGATTCACGTTTTAAAGAACTTCATTCTTAAGAAAATGAAAGACAGTAAGAGCTCTCTCTCTCTCTCTCTCTCTCTCTCTCTCTCTCTCTCTCTCTCTCTCTCTCTCTCTCTCTCTCTCTCTCTCATCCACAGGGAGAACATGTTCTAGTTTGTAAAGTTTAATACGTGAGTAATTTAGGAAAAAATATATTTGATGTGCTGACGAGGATAATAAAACACTATATAAAAAAAAGTTCACAATACAAAATCCTTCCTTTTTAAACATTGGTGGAGTGGAGGAATTTTCATTTCCCACACCTGGAATAAAGCCCAAAACGGGTTGACGAACTTACCGAGGGCCTTCGGAGGCCAAGGGTTAGCATCCAGCCCACCCCGTGAAGGTTCCTTTTTCCTCCAGAAAGTTACATTAGTATCTCTACGAAAATTCTGTTTAGGGGGTTAGTGCCGTCAGTGCACCTCATGTGGTGCACTGTAGGCATTACTTAAGGTTCTTTGCAGTGTGCCTTCGGCCCCTAGCTGCAACCCCTTTCGTCCATTTTACTGTACTTTCTTTCATATTCCCTTTCTTCCATCTTACTTTCCACCCTCTCCTAAGAACTGATTTATAGTGCAACTGCGAGGTTTTCCTCCTGTTAAATCTTTCAAACCTTTTACTGTCAATTTCCGTTTCAGCGCTGAATGACCTCATAGGTCCCGGTGCTTGGCTTTTGGTCTAAATTGTATATTCAGTTCAATTCAATTCAATTCACTCTACCAAAATTACAAGCACTGGTTGCTTGTCATTTGGGCCACCTTTGGACAAATTTTCACAGATTTTGGCGCATGAATATTTTGCGTGATTCTGCTAACAAACAAACGAACAAACTACTTCTTAAACCGAGAGTCTGTCAGAAAGGACACTAGCAGAATATAGTTCTAAGTTCATAGCTGATTCTTATATAATACTGATAATATGAATATGAATATGAATATGAATATGAAGCCTTACTTACACTTTGATTTGGAATTCAGTTGTCACAGACGCCTCCAATCATCGTCCTCTTGTGCAGTAGGGGTATAATTTTTTCAACATGTCTTGGTCAGGAACGTTGTAAAATAATAAAGGTTTGTAATGATATTAAGGGATACTTTATATATGATAGTACTTCAATATCTGGTCCATCACATTGTAAGGCGCCGAAATAAACGGGCATATATGATAAAGCATATAGAAATAGCATACCATGAGTCTCTTTATAATGAATAATTGCTATATGTGCTGCTGCATTTTTTTAGTGCTGACCCTTGAAATGTGGTTTTGATATTCCATTCAAAGGCCAGGTGGAAATTCACCTGTTTCCCCCAATGTACCCTCAGATGCAGGACATCGTCATTATCCTGGACTTTGCCTCTCCCCCTCGCCCCCAATCTCTAAACCCTTCCCTGTCTCCTCTCTTTATTATGCTCTACCGTCCAGTGCCCACCTCGTGCCCTCTTCGAGTTTCGCCATTTTCGAATCCAACCCGAGGAGAAGTAGCTCGGAAAGGGACCGACCGACTACCAG
Source organism: Macrobrachium rosenbergii (assembly GCF_040412425.1). NCBI lineage: Eukaryota > Metazoa > Arthropoda > Malacostraca > Decapoda > Palaemonidae > Macrobrachium > Macrobrachium rosenbergii. Next base: position 13,202,773 of record NC_089776.1, read on the forward strand.
CTCCGGGAGAGGAATAAGCGCCGAAAATGGTGACTCCTAACGACCTCTTGGGCTGCCATTACTCAAGTTCCGGGAGTAATAGTTATAGGTCTGGTACTGGGCATAAGTCATATTCCAGAGGTGTGCGTTCAAGAGGGATCTGCCGCGACTGACGTAAAACCGATTTGCAACTTCTTTCGAAACGACTCGACATTTTATTTCCGATGTTTGAAAATTTTTTTTTTTTTTTTCAACTTTCATGTTGTCAAGTCTTACTCCACCAGTGTGCGTTCAAGAAGGATCTGCCACGGCTAACGTAAAACCGCTTTGCAACTTTTCTTTCGAAACTGCTCGACATTCCGTTTCCAATATTTAACTTTTTTTATATAAATTATCGTGTCTGTCATTGCGTGGAGACCTAGTTTTATTGCTTTTGCATGTCAATCGAACATTTGCAACGTTGGGAGAGGCACCAGTCATGCGAAGGCTAATATATATTCCATTATTCAGATTTTTTTTTTTTTTTTTTACTTTTTTATCCCGCGAAAATTATTGCCTTTTTACCTTTTTTGTAAAGCCTTTGAAGAAGAAATTAAATCGTTCCAATGAGGTAAATCCTTAATAGAATACTAATCTATATATATATATATATATATATATATATATATATATATATATATATATATATATATATATATATATATATATATATATATATATATATATATATATATATATATATATATATATATATATGTGTGTGTGTGTATGTGTGTGTATTAACATTAGGAAAATAATAATTTTAATTTAATTTCATAGAAGATAATGCCACAAGTATTTATTTACGAATTAATTCAGATGTGAAAAAGAGACAGTGAGAGAATTGTATGAAAGATATGGAGGCAAAGGTCTGGGAATATTTGAAATTTTATCTGTAATGGTTCCTTGAAATATTTATTTTATATTTTAATGGAAAATATTTTACATTTTATGTGCAATAGTTTCATTAAAATACATATTTTCTTATTAATATGTCAGATATTTGAAATTTTGTAGATAATAGTTTCTTGACAAATGTATTTTCTGTTTTGGTAGAAAACATTAGTAAGCCAATTCAAAGTCAATATTTCTGTTATAATTTTAAAAAATAATACTCATGGTAACATTAGTCTTGAAATGGAGAAAAAAATCTACAGTTATGTATGGGGGCATGTATTTAAAAATAAATCTGTACAGAAAACTTTCGGGAATCTGTTCGATTCCCCTTTTCAATCTCGGGGGAATCGAACAGATTCCCGACAGCTCTCTGTAGAGATTTATTTTGAAATATATTTGCACCTATACATAACAGTAGATGTGTTTCTCCATTTCTTATGTTTAAGGGGACGCCAGTTTCAGATATGTTCGTTAGTACTCTTTTCCTCTTTTCCTTAATAAACGCCCCAAGAAGAGGTCCATTGGAGGACGAAACTGTCGGGCATATTCTCGCAAAAACACCTTTCATTTCCCTATGTGGAATGCAACTAAATACCATATCTTCTTGTCTAAGAAGATTACCGGTGTTACCTATATTGAAAATTCGCCACGTCGAAAAGAACCACCGTCGTTTGTTAATGACGTAATTGACTCCCGATTTTCGTATTCCCCCCTCGTCGTCACAGTGTAACGAACCTTGCCATATTCTTGAAGTGCAGACGCACAGAAGTACAAAGTCAGTTCATCAGTTCACCATTGGCATTATTTGTATGCCAGACGCCGCCGAGTCTTTTGCATGAGTTGAATTGCTTGCATTTGTTAAAGGTTGAAGAACGGAAAGACGGCTACCGTGGGTTTGCTGTTCATTCAGTTTCTCTCTCTCTCTCTCTCTCTCTCTCTCTCTCTCTCTCTCTCTCTCTCTCTCTCTCTCTCTCTCTCTCTCTCGTTGTGTCTTTTCATATAGCGTTTCATTATGATATCTTGGATTTATCCGTGATCTATTTAATATGATGAGCAAGTATGATGATAATGTTGCTGATGTTTGTTTATGAAAACTGATTATATAGCTTATATATATCACAACTGCCATTCATGATATACTTTATTTTATGACTTCCATTTACATTATTAACTTATATTATGACTTCATTTATACTATAACTTGCATTGTAAATTCATTCATTCCCATTACCCTACTCCACTTTCAACTGTCTCACGTTGCAAACACTTGTCATTGCAGCTTCTCATTACTGTCATCAGTGAGTTTTGTATCAGCTGCCAGCATCAGCCACTCAACTCTCCCTTTACACCACCTTTGGAACTTTGAGCCTGCAGAAAAACAATATATATATATATATATATATATATATATATATATATATATATATATATATATATATATATATATATATATATATTGTGTGTGTGTGTTTAACCAGTAAGTTGCATGTTTTAATATCCGAAGGCAAACCTCACTTTCATTATATAAAGAAATCCACATTATGTGTTTGATATCTTGCCTTGTAATTCTTGCAGTCACCTCTATATCAGCTTTTCCGTTATGCCAAGAAATGCGTATGCATAATAATTTAAATTAAACATTATTTTATTATTATATATACAAGTATATATCTATGGTAGCTAACCTAATGAACCTTAAAATAGCATAACGTATGGCTTTAACCTACTTATAAAGTGACAATACTAACTTGATTAATTACAAGCTTTCCTGACATCACAGCTGTGGTTATTGGTAAACTCGAGTGGCAACTTTTATCTTATCGGCAACCTTCGCGCAGAGAGCGAAACAGACGAAACATTGTTTTGGCATTAACGATATTTCTCTTCAGTAATGCAGCGGCCGGCGCTTGAAAACGATAGTGAAATGAATAAGCTTTGATAGAGATACGTAAGTTGCGATTAGCCAAGCTCTCCATAACCGGAGACAATCACGTATCCGCTTCCTTTTTTTTTTTCTGGTGAGCTTTATAAGGATAGACTAGGCTCTCCCTCTCTCTCTCTCTCCCTCTCTCTCCCTACCCAGGCCTCCGATTTGCATGTGACGTCAGCATGCAAATGGTACGTATTGTCTCGGGACCAGCTCCCCCGTCGATTGTCTTGGCTGATATTATTCAGTGCCATCTCGGATAAAAATAAAAGTCACTGAGTTTGAGATCCTCCCCAAATAGAATTTCTTGGGCGCTGTTAGTTTCTCCTAACTGGCATTTCTGTCCAGCTTAATTTCTTCCCTATAAAGATTCATTTTCTTGTATTTATATGTGTACCTAATATGAGGTGACTTTCTTTTCTGGAAAGTGGTATTGTAACAAAAAGATCCTCGTCAATTTGATTTATGTTGCTATTATTAAAAAGTGCGTTGAGACTTAATTTTCTCTCTCTCTCTCTCTCTCTCTCTCTCTCTCTCTCTCTCTCTCTCTCTGCTGAAGATGGTATCTAATGGGCTTGTTTATTGTTCTTCTTTCAAGTTTTAAAGTAAATGTTGTATCTTAAGATAGTATTCTTATATTAATGGAAAGGTAATTTTATTGTCAAGATTTCCTTCATGTTTAATAATAATAATAATAATAATAATAATAATAATAATAATAATAATAATAATAACAATAATAATAATAATAATAATAATAATAATATTTTCATACTGGTAATGTTGGTGGATCTCCAAAAAATTAATAATAATAATAATAATAATAATAATAATAATAATAATAATAATAATAATAATAATTTTCTACACTGGTATTTATCTCGGAAGCCAAGTTTGACAGGTTATAACCATTTTTAGAATCTCTGAATAAAAATAATAATAAACAAAATTGCCAACATTACACAACAATAAAGTTCTTAATAATCACCACAATATTATTGAAGATAGAGAAAAACATAATTATTTTTAATTCTTTATTAGCGGCAGAAGACAAAAAACCAGGCTATTGATTTTCCGAGGAGTCATTGTCCTCTTTGCTATTTGACAGTCGCTGTGTCCATCCATCGTGGCGACCATTCAGGCGTAACGGAGACACATAAGCTAGTATTCCTTGGGAGTGGAAATAAGCTAGGATTCCTTGCGAGTGGAAGTAAGCTAGGATTCCTTGCGAGTGGAAATAAGCTAGGATTCCTTGGGAGTGGAAATAAGCTAGGATTCCTGGGGAGTGGAAATAAACTAGGATTCCTGGGGAGTGGAAATAAGCTAGGATTCCTTGCGAGTGGAAATAAGTTAGGATTCTTTGCGAGTGGTAATAAGCTAGGATCCTTGTGAGTGGAAATAAGCTAGGATTCCTTGCGAGTGGCAGTGAGCTAGGATTCCTTGCGAGTGGAAATAAGCTAGATTCTGGGGAGTGGAAATAAGCTAGGATTCCTGGGGTGGAAATAAGCTAGGATTCCTTATGAGTGGAAATAAGTTAGATTCCTTGCGAGTGGAAATAAGCTGGGATTCCTTGCGAGTGGAAATAAGCTAGGATTCCTTGCGAGTGGAAATAAGTTAGGATTCCTTGCGAGTGGAAATAAGCTAGGATTCCTTGCGAGTGGCAGTGAGCTAGGATTCCTTGCGAGTGGCAGTGAGCTAGGATTCCTTGCGAGTGGCAATGAGCTAGGATTCCTTGCGAGTAGAAATAAGCTAAGATTCCTTGCGAGTGGAAATAAGCTAGGATTCCTTGGGAGTGGAAATATGACGGAAGAGTCGTCGTGTTTTCCATGATCACTGAACACCGGAGACAGTTAAGAGACTTCGTGCAGCTCAGGATTATTTCAACACCAATTTTTTTCTCTCTCTCATTTACTCTTGTCGACTTTTTCAAGTGATTTAATTTTTTTATTCAGTTTTTCTTAACTGGACATTTCTGTTGTTAAAAAATCGAGCGATTCAAATCGTTCCTGGACTTCGATAATTAAAGCAATTGTGAAACAAATTCAGATGTTGTGCAGTTGGAGTTATGTGTTTTTGGGAGAGTGTTTTGAGAGAGAGAGAGAGAGAGAGAGAGAGAGAGAGAAGGGGGGCGAATATAATTAGGTGTTGGCGATCAGTGTCCCTTCAAGATAGGTACTATTAAATAACTCATAAACGGGAGGACCTCGACGAAGTAATCTGGAACCATCCAGGGTTGATTAAATCACTAAAAATTCATCACATTCTCTCCTGTCTTTGTTTGTGTGTGTGTATATATATATATATATATATATATATATATATATATATATATATATATATATATATATATACACACACACACACACACACACACACACACACACACACACCTCGAATTCGCTTGTACTTCTAATGATTAAGCTGTTTATTATCATATCTGGCTGTCATCACATATTTTTCCCCGAGTCATATGAGGAAGGTAGCCTCGTCCCTCGCGTTTGCATTCCCAAATCAGGTGAGAGGACTTGACCCTTTTGGTCGCGCTAACCTGCCAAAGTCCGAAGGATACTTATTTGAGGTCGTTATTCTATGAATTCGATCACCGCGGACAAGGGTCCTTGCCGAAATTTGGCACCGGGCTCACTAATCTCACACGGCCTTCGTCCACCATTTGAGGTGCGAGACCCCATCTCGAAATGAGGTAACGCATTCGAGAAATGCATTTGTTGAGGGGAAAATAAGAAAGAGGAGGCTTGTTTTGACCGCTCGAGCGTTGCAAGAAGAAGAAGAAGAAGAAGAAGGAGAAGAAAGGAGTCTGTGCAGTAACTAAGGCTCTTGCAACGGGAGCGGCGGTACTTTGTGCATAAACATGAACCTTCGTAAGCATCACATGGGTGGGGCACTATGGGGAATAATTGAACTGGCTTCTCTTGATGCCCAGAGGTCTAGAGGGCATGTTTAGGTCGTTTACTCTAACACTCCTCCTCCCACCCCCCTCCCCGCCCCATCACCTGTCTGCTCTGGGTCGTTAGTATTCAAGGGTGGTTTGCAAACGAAACCGACAAAGATATATGCATATTTTTTTTCGGGAAAAAATGTAGAAGAGGAGGGTTTAAGTATATTTGTTAGTATAGACACAAACGTGTTAATGTAGTGTTTATTTTTATAATAATATCGAGAGAAAATACATTACATATATACAGTATATATATGTGTGTATATATATACACACTGACACACACACACATATATATATATATATATATATATATATATATATATATATATATATATATATATATATATATATAATGAAGGGGTTAAAATTAATTTTATTTTTATAATATAGGTATACATATACATTTATATATATACATATATATATATATATATATATATATATATATATATATATATATATATATATATATATATATATATATATATATATGTACATGTACATATAAAATATAATATCGAGAGAGACTGAAACGGTTAAAATCCCTTTCGACAAAAGTCTTAATCGCGAAGCGTTGATTTTTATAATAATACCGGGGGAGAATGAGAGAGAGAGATTAAAATTCAACTTACCCGACTTCATGCACCAGAAGCTGGCATTCCTATTACTCACATCATTTAATGTCCCCTTTAATCTCGAAGCCCCGTCCTCATGAAAAGGCGCTTGAGAGACGGGCCCCGAGTGCTTTTCGGCCGCCATATCGCAAAAGCTAAGTATACCTTAGTTTTACCAGACCACTGAGCTGATTATCGCAAGGCGTATCTACTTTATGGACGTTGTAGAAATTGCCTGTTGCTTTTGCCTCCGAGGAAAAATGAGCTTGTGCGTGGTCTGAAAGGGCATGTGTTGTTTCTATGTGCGTGAACGCGTAAACACACGCACACACGCACACGCACAAATTTACGTATATATGTATGTATATGTATACGTGAGGAGAGGGAGAGAAAGAGGGAGTGCATAATATTTTTTTTTTCTTATATATGTATACATATATATATGTGTGTATATATACAGTATATGTGTGTATGTATACAATGTATATATATACATATACACATATATATATAGTGTGTATGTGAATATATATATATATATATATATATATATATATATATATATATATATATATATATATATATATATATATATATATATATATATATAACACATAAATGTCATGTATAAATATATATATATATATATATATACATAAATATATATATATATATATATATATATATATATATATATATATATATATATATATATATATATATATATATATAATGTATAAATATACATTATGGTTATCATTCTTTTGCGGTTATCTCACTTCATGTATACGGGAACTCCTTTATATTGTAAAGGTGTGTATTGACGCACATTGTCGAACGGAAGTTCGTTTCCTTCTGCCATCCAACTCCTCATACATTTGAACGCCAGATATATTTTCCCCCTTGTCAACTGGTCTTGGAATATGTTATCAACGATGATATGGTTTAAGAGAGGGCCTCATTTCGAAGGGGAGATTTCGTGACCTATTCATCCTGGTACAGAGAGATAACGAGAGATAAAGCCTCTGGAAGCGTGCGATGTTATGATTTAGATATTACGAAGTTGCATTTTTTTTTAACTTAATTATACTTGGCTGATGTTCATGTCCCTAGTAGATCTAGTCGTTGGGATAATTTTGGGGGAAATTTGTATCTTTAGACGTATGTGAATATGGTAATTTGCATTTTGTTAGTGTGAGTTTTATCTGAAATGCAGAAACGTGATGTAATCCACGTTTCGGAATTATATTCCAGTTCTTTTTTTTTTTTTTTGGAAGGGCTGGCTGGGGTCTTAGTGACAACCAAATGTTTTCAAAAATGTTCGAGCTCACCTGCTGTTTTCCTACAAATTTTTAATAATAATAATAATAATAATAATAATAATATTATTATTATTATTATTATTATTATTATTATTATTATTATTATTATTATTATTATTATTATTATTATTCGGAAGATGAACCTTTCTCGTATGAAACAAGTCCACGGGGCCATTGACTTGAAATTCAATCTTTGAAAGACGATGTTCATTTGAAAGAAGTAACAGGAGGTAACAGAAAATACAAAAATAATAGATCAGTTATCAGAAAAAGAAAAGTAAATTAACAAATTAATAAAGGATTATATAAAAATGAAAGTTTCACGCCCACGGCCACCAGGTTACGTAAGGCCCAAGCTTCTTATATACCTACTTATTCTTCAGTTGTTCATATCGTTCTGCAACGTCAGCGGTTTTGTGTAGCGAGGTCAAAGTCGTGGTTGTGAGTCTCGGCTAAAATCGTGAATTTTGCGATTCGGGTCCTCTGCGTCAATGCCATTTTTGGCGACTTCGTTCCTGCCTGCCTTATGACTTCCGTACAAGCCACTCTTATTCCTTGGCAGTTCCATACAGGTTATATTATCGTTTCTTTATTGTATGCTATGCCCATTTAGGTTATATGATCGTATTTATATTCCGTGACATATACACAAAAGTTATGTTTTGTAACTTTGTTCCTTGACATATCTCTCTAGGTTTTATAATTGTCTTGTCCACGAACGAGATTTTTCCCCAGATTGCATGACTATGCTACTTATTTGGGACTTTAGGAAGAGAGAGAGAGAGAGAGAGAGAGAGAGAGAGAGAGAGAGAGAGAGAGAGAGAGAGAGAGAGAGAGAGAGAGAGCGCCCTGTCGTCATAAAACGTGATCATTTCTATGAAAGAAATTATATGGTTTCCTGGCTTATACAGTCATTGCATCTTGTACGCAGTGTTGCATGCAAGATGGAATGCTTTTCCTCAGATTAAATCAATTTGGGGATTTTGAGTAAATTCCATAATCCATAGTTATTAAAGTTGATGATGACTTTCACTGGTCATCTTTTTCTCTTACTCTTGTTTATCATTATAGTTTATGTATATTGTAGTTTGTCGTAATTATATTTTGTTATTTTTTAGAACTTAGTGTACAGAGTAGTGCAATAGTTTCTGCAGTAGCTTCTTATCTAAGTGTACACAATTATCTCGCTGCCGAAACAAAATCATTCATATAAAATTATTTATATGGAATGTACGTGCGTTCGTAATAAGTGTCCCAAGACGTGGAGCGTAGACATATCCGTCTCAGACCATTGGGTGGCTTGAGAAATCCATCAAGTGAATTCGTGCGCGTTATCCTTTAGTAGTTTGCGATCGTTGGAGTGTAAGCTGTGAAGAAGTAGTTCGATGGAATCTGTGCTTGAAACTTTGGAGAAGAAAGAAAACATTTTGGGAGATCATGAACCTTTCCTGGATAAACTGTAAAAGGAGTATCGTTGCAAGTTATTTATTTATTTATTATTATTATTATTATTATTATTATTATTATTATTATTATTATTGAAGAAACAAATCTACAGTTATTTAAATGAACATATATATATATATATATATATATATATATATATATATATATATATATATATATATATATATATATATATATATATATATATATATATAATATATATATGATAAATATATATATATATAGATAAATCTCTACAGCTTTCAGGGAATCTGTTCGATTCCCCATGTCAATCTGAAAAGGGAATCGGACAGATTCCCGAAAGCTCTCTCTGTACAGATTTATCTTCAAATATAATTATTGTTATATAACTGTTGATTTTTTTCTCCATTTCAAGACTCATGAACTATAGTATTTTTTAATTGTTATTATTATTCAGATGTTAAACGCCCCACCCTTATGGAACAAGTCCACAGGGGCCATTGACCTGAAATCCAATCTTCCAAAAATTATGGTGTTCATATGAAAGAAGTTGCACAAGATAATATGAAATACAGGCAGAAGAGATCAGTTATTCGAACAGAGAAAATACGAACAAATTAATAAATAAATAGATGAATATATAAATGAATGAGTAAAATAAAAGGTGAATTGTTTTTGGGTAGTAATGCATTGCATCTTCGCTTGAACTTTGGGGTTCTAATTGCTAAACGTCCTCTGACCAATGTATAACGACGTGGCCATAACATATTTTCTCTTTCCAGTATTATAACAGAATTTCTCTCTCTCTCTCTCTCTCTCTCTCTCTCTCTCTCTCTCTCTCTCTCTCTCTCTCTCTCTCTCTCTCTCTCTCTCTCAAATTAATAGTGTTCTCCTTCTTCATGAAAATTTCATTTATAGTAGTGGGCTTGCAATTTCATTCTGCAACTTTATAGTGTTCTCCTTCAGGGAAACTTCATTTATAGTAGTGGGCTTGCAATTTCATTTTGCAACTTTATGGCGTCTGAAGTTTTACAAGACTTTTGTGCAGAATAATCGGAGCCAAATGTATGCGCCTCAAATCATTGCACGCAACACATGTGTGGAAAGGAGAGGAAAAGAGTTTTTTTTTCTGACAGCAAGTTCTAAAGTTCTTACTCGCTAAGTCATCCCAACTTTTATTGAAATTCTTTGGCTCCTGGTTCGTTTTTTGTCATGTTTCTGACTTTAGGTATTATTATTATTATTATTATTATTATTATTATTATTATTATTATTATTATTATTATTATTATTATTATTATTATTGGAAGGCGACCCTCTTTCAGATACATTTTATTAAAAATTATCGCTTCATCAGTTTTTAGTTTATAGTAGCCTTCTCGATCCTGTTACTAAATTAAACTAAATGAAGCTGATAAAGCGATAATTTTTAACACAACAACAAAAGCAACACATTATTATTATTATTATTATTATTATTATTATTATTATTATTATTATTATTATTGGTTGCAAGGCGACCCTCTTTCGAATACATTTTATTAAAAATTGTCGCTTCATCAGTTTTTAGTTTAAAGTAGTTTTTCTCGATCCTGTTACTAAATAAAACTAAATGAAGCTGATAAAGCGATAATTTTTAACACAACAACAACAACAACATATTATTATTATTATTATTATTATTATTATTATTATTATTATTATTATTATTATTATTATTATTATTATTATTATTATTGGTTGGAAGGCGACCCTCTTTCAGATACATTTTATTAAAAATTATCGCTTCATCAGTTTTTAGTTTATAGTAGCCTTCTCGATCCTGTTACTAAATTAAACTAAATGAAGCTGGTAAAGCGATAATTTTTAACACAACAACAACAACAACGTATTATTATTATTATTATTATTATTATTATTATTATTATTATTATTATTATTGGTTGCAAGGCGACCCTCTTTCGAATACATTTTATTAAAAATTGTCGCTTCATCAGTTTTTAGTTTATAGTAGTTTTTTCGATCCTGTTACTAAATAAAACTAAATGAAGCTGATAAAGCGATAATTTTTAACACAACAACAATATTACTATATTATTATTATTATTATTATTATTATTATTATTATTATTATTATTATTATTATTATTATTATTATTGGTTGCATTAATACATTTTGTTAAAAATGATTGCTTCATCAGTTTTTAGTTTATAGTAGTTTTTCTCGATCCTGTTACTAAATTAAACTAAATGAAGCTGATAAAACGGTAATTTTTAACACAACAACAACAACATATTATTATTATTATTATTATTATTATTATTATTATTATTATTATTATTATTATTATTATTATTATTATTATTATTATTATTGGTTGGAAGGCGACCCTCTTTCAGATTTTTATTAAAAATTATCGCTTCATCAGTTTTTAGTTTATAGTAGCCTTCTCGATCCTGTTACTAAATTATACTAATTGAAGCTGATAAAACGGTAATTTTTAACACAACAACAACAACAACATTATTATTATTATTATTATTATTATTATTATTATTATTATTATTATTATTATTATTATTATTTTCTCAAATATAATACGTTTTCCAAAGGTATCAATTTCCACCCGGGATGAAGAATACAGAATTCACTAATTAGGAAATCAGCCGCACCGTTTCGACAACTATCCACAGATTTAAAAGGATCCTGGAAATGACGCCATTATCAGATATCTTTGAGTGAAAGGGAGTTCTTGCCAGCGGGGATTCTAGTGATTTGCAAAAAGTTGTTCCCTTGACTGACTGACACTGAAAAGCAGTTCATTTGAAGGCGTGGACTTTTGATTGATGAAACTGATGCCTTCACTAGAGAATTTGGCGCTGCCCTTGTAAACACGGTCGATTGGTATTTCACAGTATATGTATGTATATATATATATATATATATATATATATATATATGTATATATATATATATATATATATATATATATATATATATATATATATATATATATATATAAATTTCTGACTCACATCAGGATCAGAACCCAGGTCTTTCAATTGAAAGGCAAGGGCGCTGCCCACTAGGTCATGCACGTCATAAAAGAAATTGGGAGAACTGGGTTCGATCCTGATGTGAGTCAGAATTTATTTCTGTTCCACACGTGATTGTGAGTTGATTATATATATATATATATATATATATATATATATATATATATATATATATATATATATATATATATATATATATATATAATTATTCAATAATGCATACGCCTATTCAATATGTATTTAAAATTTTTAGTTGTTTGATATAAATGTTTAATTTACACATACAATGAAAGTATTGAAGATTCAGCAAAACGACATCAGAAGCAGAATAGTTGAACAGAACTTGCTTTGGATTCTCAAAAAGATTCAGAGATTACAGGATTTGCACCTTAGTACAGGACGTGAGATTACAGGATTTGTCCATATTATGGGAAAGATTGCAGGATCGAGATTAAAGGATTTGCTCCTATTACAGGGGGTGAGATTACAGGATTTGCTCCTATTATAGGACGTAATAGGAGAAAGCAAGGAATGCGTAACTTTAGGAGTGCTGTAAAAATTTGGCAAGATACGTATCACTAGAGTTCATTGCCCTGCCAAGAATGTATTTGGCTAAATCTTAAGATAAAATTCTTTTTTGGGGATATTTAGTTCACACGTTCATAAACAACGATTTTTTTTTTTTTTTTTTTTTTTTTTTTTTTTTTGTCCAGTTTACTTACAGTTCCTTATCCTGAATTCGGGGCATGTTAATTGCCTAAATTACAGGAGACTTAAGAGCCAAGGGATTCACGGGAGATAATATCTATCGTTAAACAACAATTTTTTTTTTACCCAACGGGGTATATTTTGACGGAGGAACCGGAGTGTGAATGTTACCCCTTACGCTCTATCAGATAATAAAATTGCGGAACAAGTCTGCCCAGGGACGTTTTAATTATGTGATTTAAAAGATTTTAATTACGTACTTTAAAAGATGATAACGCTATCTTTATTCAGCATTCTCTTCTGAGCCTGATAAAATTGGGGTTATTCTGAAGATGAGACGTAAAAGAAGCTTTTTTCTTTAAACATAGAGAACAGCTCTGTAGAGACTGGAAGCCTTGAATGATTCCAGAAAGAAAATATGTGGAGGTTTAGTTGATGAGTACAACAACGATATTGCAGTTGTCCAGTGGAATATCCGTCTTTAACTTCGTCCCTTATTCTGTTGAAAACACTTGACTTGAGCCAACGTCTTTGGTCAGGCGTGCATGTGACTCCTCGTTTCCCATTCCTTTCGTTCCTCTCACTGTACCTCCTTTCATATTCTCTTTCTTCCATCTTACTTTCCACCCTCTCATAACAATTGACTCAGTGCAACTGCGAGGTGTCCTCCTGTTACACCTTTCAGACCTTTTACTGTCAATTTCTGTTTCCAAACTAAATGACCTCATAGGTCCCAGTGCTTTGCCTTTGGTCTAAATTCTATAATTCAGGTCAATTCCACGTTTCCCAGACATATTTGCAACAAATAGTCGTGGATCAGATCTTTGACAGGGTTGTCGTGGCATGGTCACATAGCCTTAACACCTCTGCCAGTTATTAAACTAGAAATAAAATAAAACTGTAGTTATTGTTGTTGAACTTTTGGACAATTTAATAAGGTCTGAAGGCTAAAAACTTAAATGAATGATTGATTGTACATTTTTAGATGTTTCACTTTTCACAGTTGAGAACTTGAGAAATATCTGGAGAAGAATTGGCTTGGTTCAATTCAAGTCTGTCCTATATCAAGATTGAAGTGTGTTGTTCAAAGGAAAGTCCTGATAGTTTGATATTTCTTTTTGAAAAATGCAGAATTTACGTGAATTTTACTCTTGGGTTGAATCATTTCTGATCTTTCTGCTGTTGCTGCTTCGTATGAATGCATACATATGAGTCATACCACTGGAGAGGAATGCATGCATATGATGCATACCATTGGGGATGAATGCATTCATATGATGTATACCACTGGAGGGGAATGCATACATATGATGCATACCTCTGGAGAGGAATGAAAACATATGATGCATACCACTGGAGAGGAATGCATACATATAATGCATACCAGTGGAGAGGAATGCATACATATAATGCATACCACTGGAAAGGAATACATACATATGATGTATACCACTGGAGAGGAATGGATACATGTGATGCATACCACTAGAGAGAAATGCATACAGATGATGCATACCACTGGAGAGGAATGCATACGTATAATGCATACCACTGGACAGGAATGCATACCACTGGAGAAGACTACATACAAATAATGCATACCACTAGAGAGGAATACATACATATGATGCATACCACTGGAGAGGACATCCTTATAAATCTTTCCCACAGTTCGTTTCTTGTATGCGCGGGCCATCTAACGACGCCCCTGGTCCCCGAACATGATTCGAAACGGTAGAGTTCTCAGAGGAAGCTTTTGGGCCGTCAGTTAAATTCCGGGCGTTGGGCGTGGTTCCAGCCGACTCAGAAACCGCTGGACTGCGGCCCCCTTTCTTTCTCCCTTGCAATCGAGCTTCCAGTCTGCGCAAGGGAGTTCGGGCCCGTCCCATTATTTTAACATTATGGCGAAGGCGTGCCCTATTCGACTGCGAGTTATGCTGTTGCGTACTCTTGACATTTTCCCGTTTAGCCCCTTTTCCCGAAGGCTGTCTCGACCGTGGGTACCGAAGGGTAAATGGGCAACCTTTTGCTCTTCGTTTTCGACCTTTTTTCGTAGGTTGCAACGGCCTCTGGTGTCCCTGAGGGAGGAGGTTCCTGCTGGTGCTTATGACGAAGTCCTGTAAGTCGTCTTATATTTATTCGATGGCTGATGACTGGTCATGACAAGTTTATATTTCTATAAATTTAAATTTTAAACTTAAATTTGGTGTGGTTA
>NC_089776.1:13222917-13227917 GCF_040412425.1 Macrobrachium rosenbergii
CTCTCTCTCTCTCTATATATATATATATATATATATATATATATCTCTATATATATGTGTGTGTGTATGTATGTATGTATGTATGTTTAGATATATATATATATATATATATATATATATATATATATATATATATATATTATATATATGCATATATATGTATATTGTGTTGTTTAGATTTCTATTGCCCGTGACGTGAACTAGTATAACTACCAACGAAAATTTTCATCAATAATTTCACCCTTTTATCTTGAAAAAATATGTCTGTAAGACTTCGTGACCAGACCTGTCAGTCATTCCCTTTTCCTGTCTTGCAATGCGGAATCAAATCCAGTCAACTCTCCTCCGGGGTTAACGTCTGTTAAACAAAATGCAATCACGACTTTGTCATTTACAGTCGCTATATCTTTTGAGACCTCCTTTTGAGATCCACTGGATTAATTTTGTAATCTTAAAATGCTTTCTAGTAAAGCGTAGGGCATTATATGCAAATTATGTTATCAGCCCTGAAGGAGAAATGTATTGTATTGATATATTGAAAGTATTGATATATTGAAAGCAAACCTCATCTGTTAGGAAGTGTGAAAGCTTACGAGAACAAAATGGTTGCTTGATCATTAGATCTTAATTAGAACCGCTGGTATACCGGTTAGTGTCGTGGAATGCCACTCAGATGTCGCGGGTTCGCGTCTCCTCGAGGGCGGTGAAAAATCACTGACTCTGTGTCATGATCAGTTACTGCTGCAGTGTGGGGTCTGCGGTGGGAGGTTGAAGCCAACATTCTTTGGAAGCTTGAATGGCCCCTGTGTGCTTGTTCCATGTGAATAGGTTTCATCTACTGAAATAATAATAATAATAATATAATAATAATAATCATGAGTATTACAAAATAATGCAGTGTAGTATTTTTCTTAAAGTTCGTTAATACCTCTCAATTATACGTCTGCATTGTCGCTATGGTATTTATAAATGATGATAAATCTTTCCCGCTTAGTTGCGCTATTATCTTCTGTCATTTCTTTCAGATAACCGCCATGTGCTTTGGAAGCTTGTCTTTCGAGTCATTGGCCCTTATAGGGGTTTATTTTAATAATAATAATTAAGAAGAAGAAGAAGAAGAAGAAGAAGAAGATTATCATCTCTGAAAGTACCTGCTTTTTTGATGGTCGTGTTATTGTTTCAGCAACATTTGTATAGTTCACTCGCCCTCACGACAAAAAATTCATGAAGAATTTTTGTACATTGCTGATACCGGATTTCCGAGGGCGGATATTTATGTATGATGGTGCAACAGGCGCTTGCGAAGTTATTTATATAATTGACAAAAAAAAATCTATTTTTGGCCTCGTACGCAGCTACTAGCAGATTCCAGGCACGAAAACTCGGTTCCCTGTAATGATAGCAATCTTGAGTATTGAAAATATTTATGACTTAATCGCTATTATATTATTTTTTCCTCTGTTTATATCAATTGTACGTAGTACTTTGCTTTGTCTTGTATACAAAAGAACGCAGGAGGACGCAGTCGTAAAAAAGGGTATGATGAATTTCGTTTTTCCGGATGTCATTTCTTGCAACAACAGCTGTCGTTTTACAATAGGGATCTGACTACTTTTTCCTTAATTCCGTGGAAGTTATTTTTATATGCAGTCCCTTAGATATTTAATAAATTTTTCAGCTTCACTTCATTTTGTCTATAGTTAACATAGTGATTAGAATTTGTGATGAATTGCTGAATTTTAATTCCATTCAGATGCATTACACCATGTTGCTGCGCCCAGTTAATAACTCTCTCTCTCTCTCTCTCTCTCTCTCTCTCTCTCTCTCTCTCTCTCTCTCTCTCAAGGTGCGTTACATTTTGCTTTGCCCAGTTAATAATCTCTCTCTCTCTCTCTCTCTCTCTCTCTCTCTACTTCCCTCAAGGTACGTTACATTTTGCTGTGTCCAGTTAATAATTTCTCTCTCTCTCTCTCTCTCTCTCTCTCTCTCTCTCTCTCTCTCTCTCTCTCTCTCTCTCTCTCTCCCCGTTTAACACACTGCTTTCTTTTTACTGCCTCATTCGACTTCAAACCTCAAGTTAATGATGTCACTGCTATGACGACATCCAGCCGATTTGACTTCTTCCACACAAACCACACAAAGAAGCAACAACACAAAACAACAAAAACAACAACGAGAACATTAGAAAGCGGAAGAGAGACAGCAGCCTTGATGATGGGAAAGCGAGAGAACGGGTAAGGACCCATTTGCTAATTATGCGTTCTGGGCGAATACCAGCACACCGCTTAAAATTCCCCGCTCCCGATATTATAATCCCGGCGTCTCTTTAAATGGGGCTTTCAGCTTTTCACCTTAGTTAATGGGGTAATAGATGCGATTTTTGAATGACTTCTCGATCATTGTTATTTTCCAGTTCGTTTACATTTTTCGCACTTTATTTTGAATGTCGAACTTTGGGTGGATATATACAGTCTGTATGTGGGTTGTATTTTTGGTATTATCATTGCATGAACGTTTGCAAGTACGGTTGGGTATACTGTATGCCAAATTTTTGTAAGTCATTGTGTTAATAGATTGTCAAAAATCTGTACCTACTGTAGTAAAAAAATAAATGTTATAGGGATATAATACTGTATATATATATATATATATATATATATATACATATGTATATATATACACATGTGTATATGTTTATATACATATGTTTATATATATATATGTGTATATATATATATATGTATATATATATATATATATATATATATATATATATATATATATATATATATATATATATATATATACATACACACACACACACACACCTTAGAACAGCAATATCTAGTGACGCATTTTTATTTTCTTCTCTCTCTCTCTTTCTTCGCTAATGACCTGTTTATGACGTGTACGAATCCTGATCCACGAAGACCTGTTGGAAACCTGCGCATGAGTTATGACCCGTCAACTCAAAGCCAATTAGGATAGCCCGGTACCAGTGCAGCAACCCGCCGAATGCCATTTCTGGTGCTTGGGAAAAATTGTTGACGGATTCTTCCAAGTCCAAAAGGCCACCAGGTTTCGCCAACGAGGCAGCTGGAGAAATGTGAGCGATGTGTCCAGAACGAAAAGCAAAAAATAAGATACACATTCGCACGAATGCAAACATCGTCTCTCGTTCACTTACTTGCAGGTTCTTGAATTTTTGGAGGGTCATGGTTTATCGTCCTTAACTCATGAGATGTTTGTGCTTTAGAAAATGGAAATATGGTTTTTTTTTTTTTACGTTTCTTATCTTAGCAGTGTTAACGCACGTATTTAATACTGTCCATCGTGACTTGAAATTTGCAAATGTTGTAAAAACACCTCAGTTAATTTAGTACGTAATTAAGTTTGGCAAATGCTGATCGGGGAAAGTTAGGTGTCTATAGTTTCAGTAAATACTCAAGTTGGAGTTAAGACTCAAGTTTGAGTTAAGACTCAAGTTTGAATTAAGACTCAAGTTTGAGTTTAAGACTCAAGTTGGAGTTTAAGACTCAAGTTTGAGTTTAAGACTCAAGTTTGAGTTTAAGACTCAAGTTTGAATTAAGACTCAAGTTTGAATTAAGACTCAAGATCGAGCTAAGGCTCAAGTTTGAGTTAAGACTCCAATTTGGATTGATCGTGTACTCTTCGGTACTGTAAACATCAAAAAATTAATATTCTATTGAAGAATTCCCTATCTTATTAAAGGGTAATACCAATAACGACGGTAGCGGTTCCGTAATTAACAAACGGTTTTATCTCTAGAATTTAAGAATAATTCCAGAAAATATATTTCTAGACAGTTGCCAATGTTTCCAGAAACGTCCAGTCGCCTGAGAAATCTTAGACAGACTTCTTTCCGTCGCCTTTCCCGTGGCCGCCTCTCCCGGCACCCCACGAGTCGTCAGAACGTGTACGTGGCGCATAAATCTGAAGCAAGTCGACTTGGGAGCGTCCCTGCCAAATTAGGGGGTTAATCGTGGCATCGCTTTTCCGCCATCCGGTCCTCCTCCTCCTCCTCCTCAGAGAGAGAGAGAGAGAGAGAGAGAGAGAGAGAGAGAGATGGCAAAGTCGTGAGCTCTGTGTCACTTTGTAGACCGCAGCATCCCACTAAAGTTTCTCTCTCCTCGACTTCCCACGCTTCTTGGCCTCCTCCTCCTCCTCCTCTTCTTCTTCCTCCGCCTAACTCTTCCTCGTCTTTCCTCCTCCTCCTCCTCCTCCTCCTCCCCCTCCTCCCCCTTTGCTTGCACTGGCATTGTAGCGCCAGCACCCCTACGCAAACCTTGTTTCCCTGCTTCCTCGCTTCCTTGCTTGCTTCCATGCTTCCTTGACTTCTTGCTGTCTTGCTTCCATGCTTGCTTGCTTGCTTGCTTGCTTCCTGGCTTTTTTTACTCCCTTGCATCTTTGCTTTCTTACTTCCTTGCATCCTTGCTTCCTTGCTTGCCTGTTTGCTTTCTTACTTCCTTGCTTGCCTCCTTGCTTTCTTCCTTGTTTGCTTGCTTGTTTGCTTGCTTTGATGCTCTCTTGATTTCTTGCTTCCTTGCTTATTTACTTCTTTGCTTCCTTGCTTTCATTGCTCCCTTGCTTCCTTACTCGCTTGCTTCATTGCATGTTATCTTGATTTCTTGCTTCCTTTCTCTCTTGCTCCCTTGCTTCCTTACTCTCTTGCTTTCTTGCTTGGAACATTTTCTCGTGGACAGAACCATCGAGGAAATTCAGTGCCTCAGGGGAGTGGGGGGATGGGGGTGGAGAGGGAGGTGAGATGGGAGATTGAGGGGGGGGGAGGTTTATTTAAACCCATCGCATGGCTCGATGTTACAACGATAATTTAGACTGGAGGTATTTCGATTGCACAGGATGAGCTGCGAATTAAGGCAGCGGGGATGTCAGGCGATGTTGATGTTGTCTTCAGCAGGAAATAAAAGGAAGTTTTTCACTGACTTCCTCCTCCTCCTCCTCCTCCTCCTCCTCCTCCT
>NC_089776.1:13232917-13267917 GCF_040412425.1 Macrobrachium rosenbergii
TGTACTACCTGATGACAGCCCTTTTTATCTTCTCCTTCTCCTCCTCCTCCTCCTCCTTCTCCTTCTTCTTCTTCTTCTTCTTCTTCTTCTTCTTCTTCTTCTTCTTCTTCTTCTTAGTTTCAGCCAGTTACGTCTCCCGAAACTGTTCTTTCTTTTGTCTCCCAGCTTCATTCTTTTATACCTCCTCCTCCTCCTCCTCCTCCTCCTCCTCCTCCTCCTCCTCCTCCTCCTCCTCCTCCTCCTCCTCCTCCTCCTCCTCTTCTTCTTCTTCTTCTTCTTCTTCTTCTTCTTCTTCTTTTCAGCCTTTTACATCTCCCAAAAGTTTTCTATTTTTTCTCGCTTCATTCTTTTATTTTTCCTCTTCCCGTCTGGTTACGTTCGTTTCTTCTTCTTCTTCTTCTGCTTCCTCCTCTTCGTTTCAGCCAGTTACGTCTCCCAAAACAATTTTTTCTTTGTGTCCTCTCCCCATTCTCTATTTTATGTTCCCTTCTGTTTACGTACATTTCTTTTCTATTCCCCCGTGTTTTATTTCGTATATTAGTTCCTTTCTCTTCATGTTCATTTCTTTTTTATTCGTTTATTTCGTTTATTTCGTTTCGTATATTATTCATTCTTCAGCGTTCTTTGTGTATATCCGCTTAAGGAGATTTTTTCACTTCGTTGAAAACAAAGATTTTAAAGTGGTTCAATATGCTACAGTAGTATTGTCGAATGTGACAGTTTCGTTGATAATTTCACTGTCTCATGACAGATACCCTCTCTCTCTCTCTCTCTCTCTCTCTCTCTCTCTCTCCTCTCACAAACCAGAAGCTAAATTCTTGACTGGGTATTTAGCAAGGACTTAGCCGTGGAATCCCTCGATCACATTAAACCTTGGCAAACGTTACTCATGTTGGCGTGTTTGTCGAAGCATCGAATGTCAACAAAAGATTGACTGAGTTTTACCATCATTCCGAGTATTTTCCAAACCAGTAAGTCGCTTGCAATAACATTTTTAGGCTCGCCGTTGACTCAGGGTGAAAATACATTTGAAAACTTTCAACTCAAACGCTTCTGCTTCAACGCGGGAAGGGAATTAAAGGAATTGCTTTTACTTGAGGGAATCTGTTTCTTGCGGAGTTCACCGATATGCTAATTGGGTAAATACGTTAAAGGCTTCAAGGATTTCCTAACGACTTCTCTGGTGTTTACAGGACGTTTCGGTGCATACATTGGAGCTTTCTCGTTTAAAATAAATAAATTTCGTCTGTTCGGTACAACTTTCCGTTGATGATGAAGTAACTGTAATCTGGTATTGGTAGGTTGGCTGGGAAATTATGTAAGCAATTTAATGTTTTATGTTGTGTTGTATTTAATCCGGGTAAAGTATTTGGTAGACTGAAGTTGTGAAAAAGTTTTTTTTTTACCGTATACAATTTCTTAAACTCTTTGCCTCTTTGGATCATTCTTGTTAACGTCGTTTAAATGGAAAAACTTTATTTTGTTCGAATAGAGAGAGAGAGAGAGAGAGAGAGAGAGAGAGAGAGAGAGAGAGAGAGAATAGAAGAAGAAAAATCAAAAATCAACATGCTGTAACTGAGAGAGAGAGAGAGAGAGAGAGAGAGAGAGAGAGAGAGAGAGAGAGAGAGAGAGAGCAACAAAAAAACAATGCAACATGCTGTAAATGATATGTACCCATCTCTCTCAAGTCATTATAACTTGCAATCAATCAATCAGTCAGTCCGTCGTATAATCATCATTTCTCCAACTACTCTATAGATTTGCTGTGAATTTCCTTCCATCTAACCTCTGCATAGTCATCCCCTTTAGGAACTCCGGTAAATTATCGTCATCGCTTTTATTACCTTCAAGAACATTTGACATAGAAGGTTAGAAGGCTGTTGTCCGTCCAGTTTCGTGTCTTGGAGTTTTTCTTCGATTTAGTAAATTTACTTACAAACGTCTTTGTAATCGGTTTTATATCTCCCTCGTTTACGCTGTTCCGGGGCTTCTCGTGATTCTGATATCTCGTCTCCATCGTTGATTGGTCTCCTTTCCTCTGATGTGTTTTTGCTGGTGGTCCAGCCGCTCTGTCATTGTCTACCTGTCGAGAGTATTTTGCACAAAAACAGGAAGGCTGACCAGGCTATGTTTTCCCTGAACTGATCTCGAGAGCATTTAGCGAAGTGGAATTCCCTAATTAACTTGTTTTGTATGCATCTCCAACATCCGTTTTTTGTTTATTCATCTTTCTTTCTTTCTTTTTCTTTCTTTTTTCTTTCTCTCTTCAAATCGTCAGCTGAAAACTTTTTGGACAGAGCCAGCGAACTATAAACCCAAAAGAGCCCTAAAGGCGAATCGGCCTGAAGAGAGAGAGAGAGAGAGAGAGAGAGAGAGAGAGAGAGAGAGAGAGAGAGAGAGAAAGGAGATAACTAAATAAATATGAGGGAACAGATAATAAAACCCAAACAACAGTAGCAGAGAGCAGGAATGAATTTGCTCCTCGCTTAATTATTTACAGATCAGCAGATTTCTCAACTACACTAGGCAGACTATTCCACATTTTACTTGTAGCCGAGATAAAACCCCTTGCATAACTGAGGTCATTAGTCAGGAATCTGAGGATTATTTGGTGAAAACCCACACGATTATGTTTAATATTAAATTATTGGTATTATCTGCGCAGTATGAAAAGTAATATGCCTTTCCGGACTTGTGACACATAATAACTGTATAATCACATATCGGAATTCCAGGTGACTACGAAAGTGTGTGTGTGTGTGTGTGTGTGTGTGTGTGTGTGTGTTCATTGTTCTTTTATATGGTCACACGCCAGCTTCTTCAGTTACTGGACCTCCGTTCTGAAATAATCACACTCAATAATAATAATAATAATAATTCTAGGATGTTTATAATAATAATAATAATAATAATAATAATAATAATAATAATAATAATAATAATAATAAAGAGGGATTGTGTCAAAGTGCATTCTAATAATGCTTTTCAGCTTCTTCATTGTTCTTTTATATGGTCAATAAATCAACGACAATTTTGATTTTACAGCCTCTTTTTTTTTTTTCAACTTACTGGACCTCCCACCGCTCTGAGCCTCATAATAATAAAATAAGACAATAAGATTAAAAAAAACAACCGACGCTGGAGAAATGATCACGTTACTGAAAATGGCAGAACATTTTATAAAAATTTAACAAGTGTGTGTGTGTGCAAGAGACAATGCCAAATGACAGCATAGTCCAAAAGAAGTACTTTTAAACATGAACTTTCACGGAACCTGAACTCCTCCAAGACAGTTTCTAAGCATTTGGAACCCCAGAAGCAGAGATATTAAGCAGATTTGACTCAAAACAACAGGGTTATTAAAATGGCAGAACTAACGTCCAGAGTCGAATCGGACAAGACAGTATGAACCCCAAAAGTAGAGATGCAGCTGGACAAACTGGAGATGCTGTTGAATCTTCTGCATCTCCGAATATTTCAACGAGGAGCAACTTCATTCCTGCTCTACGTTGCTGCTGTCGTTTACGTGACAGATTCTTTTTTCGACGTAGCAAAAAAATATTTTCCTACAAAACGAGAGGGAGAGTGTGTTTTTTATAGAACAGTGTGAGAAAGAAAAAAATTCTCTCCTACAAAGCATACTCAGAGGGGGAGAAATAGACAAGGTGAGAATGTTGTATGGAGACGCTCTGTTATTATTATTATTTATTATTATTATTATAATATATATCAGGTATATCGGTTTATCTTTTCATATTTATTTGTCTATCATCTTTCTCTCTCTCTCTCTCTCTCTCTCTCTCTCTCTCTCTCTCTCTCTCTCTCTCTCTCTCAGCAAGCTGATTTCTTTAATACTTAATTTCCCTCGTATTTGTTTATTCATAACTTTTGCTTCTCACTCTGCATTTTCCCTTTGGATTTATAGTAAATTTTCAGTTCCCTCCTATTTTTTCATTTATCACCTTTTCCCATAACTGACTGGGTTCATAATCAGAGTCCAGAAGATTTAAGAAAATTTAGAAGTAAAGAAAGTCTCTTGAAATGACGTTTCAACGTCATTTTATCATTTCATCTTGATTCTTTATGACGTTTCAACGTTATTTTTTCCTTAGTTCTTTATGACGTTTCAACGTTATTTTAGTATGCAATGGCAAAACATTCTACTCTCCTGGATGATCGATTGCAAAGTGACACGGTGTACGATTCTGACGACCATCCGGGACGCATGACTGCCCTTTCAACGGATGTACATTATGGCGCTTGTCTTGGCATGGGGCAGTGGAATGTTCTCGTGGGATGTTTGTTCTGGTTCTTCTCTCCTGGGTAATTGTTCCTGTGGTTAAGTATTCTGGGAAGTTAAGTTGTCAACTGGATTTTTTTTTTTTTTTCTCGTTTTGTGGTTATTACTTTGCACCCTCCGAAGCCTTTGATTTTGATGAAGTGTATTATGTGGGTTTAAGTTTTGGTGGTTTTGTGATGGTTTCTACTGGGTAATGCTTTGATTCAGATATTTTTTACTGCTGTCATTATATATATATATATATATATATATATATATATATATATATATATATATATATATATATATATATATATATATGTGTGTGTGTGTGTGTGTGTGTGTGTGTGTGTGTGTGTTTGTGTATACAGTTATATATATACACATTTATAAATACATATATATAAATGGATAGACAGATCATATTGTTCATGTACAAAAGTGAGGAAATGTAACTTGATTTATCTCTGACTTGTTAGCATTGGTTCATGAAATGTTCCTGTTTTTTGTGTTGTGTGTAGAGAGAGAGAGAGAGAGAGAGAGAGAAGAGAGAGAGAAAGAGCCTGTATGTGCATTTGAGCGTGTGCGTTTTGTGCATTTATTTTCCCTCTTTTGGTCTATGAATGAAAATGTGGAATTCGCAGCTGAAGAAAAGTCCAACACGACAAAGTTGACTCAGACTGTGATCTGTCTCGGCGTTTCCTGTGCATCCCACGCTCAGACTTTTTTGCCGTCACGAAAACGCCCTTTCCCTTCGTTGAAGCGGCGGTTTTAGAATTTATTCTTAAATGCGTTAACTGGGAAATAACATTATCAATTACACGGCCAACTTCTCCGCTGACAGCCGCAGCGTATATTTATGCAGTATGCAAATGCCAGGCGGTCCTTTTTTCCATTCATTGTAGTTTTTTATTTAATTTTTTTTTTTTTTTTTTGGTGGGGTGCTTGGTAGGGTCATTGTGCCCAGGACCTTTTGCTTGAGGATAAGTTCTTAAGTCTCTCTCTCTCTCTCTCTCTCTCTCTCTCTCTCTCTCTCTCTCTCTCTCTCTCTCTCTCTCTCTCTCTCCCAGTTTTAATAGCGAAATCATTACAATTTCATATTCTTGATAACTGAAAAACAAATTATATTGAAAAGAACAAACCATCTCTCTCTCTCTCTCTCTCTCTCTCTCTCTCTCTCTCTCTCTCTCTCTCTCTCTCTCTCGTTAATGTGTCGTTCTTTCGGTAAGGATTTCTTATGTGAATGCTAATTAAATTGTGATAATTGAAATTAAACATTCGAAGAGACCAGTAAAAGTAGACGTTGTTGTTTCTTCAAAGAACTCGTAAGCTAAGATATTGTAATATTAATTTAACCCTTTTATCCCTTGATAAAGTACTACGCACCAGAAACACAAAAATGACCAAATCTTACCTAAAATCAGTTGGCCCACCCGAACGAAATTTTGCATCCCGATACCTTCCGCAGGTGAGGAGATCTTTCGGACGAGCTAAAATTGCCTGGAAACGTTTTAAAGGAATCGTTGGCAGCATTCATGTCAATCAGCTTCACTCTGGCAGCCAGTGGACTGGAACCTTCTCTTCTTCTTCTTCTTCTTCTCCTCTTCTCTCGAGGAGAGGAGGATGCTGGCGAAGAACAATTATTTCCGTTGCCCAACTGGTTTTCGTTGACGAGAAGGAACTTCGAGGGATTCCACAATGCACACTTAACTTGGCTCGTTTCGCCACAGTCCATTAGTCTCTCTCTCTCTCTCTCTCTCTCTCTCTCTCTCTCTCTCTCTCTCTCTCTCTACGTTAATTTTATCTCCCTATTCTAACATCAAAATCAGTACAATTTTGATAACTGAAAAACAGAGTATATAGAAAAAACAAACTCTCTCTCCCTCTCTCTCTCTCATTGGAAAAATTTGTGAGTGTCATGCGAACTGCTAATTGAAATTGGCTTATCTAAACCTTTTGTAGAAATCGAACCTAACATTCTCTCTCTCTCTCTCTCTCTCTCTCTCTCTCTCTCTCTCTCTCTCTCCCTCTCTCTTCTTCTTCTTCTTCTTCTTATTGCTTACGTCACCTTCGCTGGAAATTTTGCAATTTGGAAATTGGGTACATACAGGTATATATCTCGTTGAATTGTGTATTTTGTGAATCAATATTGTTTTCGACTTTTCATTCGTCTATCCGATGGAAAAGCATGAGTATAATACTCTGCCCTAATTTATTTATTTGCTTTTTGTAAAGATCGAAATGTGCTATTATGAAGAAAAGGTTTGTATGTAATGTTCGTATGTCCTCAAGTATTGAGATGAAATTGTAATTTTATAATTACTAACTTTGTTATGTAATTGATTTGACTAAATAGTCATGACGAGAGATTTTAGTGTACAATGTATCATTTTTTATAAACCATTTTCTTACAGCTCTTGATTTCAAACCTTTTAATTATAGCACTTGATTTTTTATTATTCAGAAACTAATAGACTTGAGCAATATTCACTACAGCTATTTTTAAAAATGAGCAAATGCTGGTTAAGATATCGCATACTAAAAAAAATTATAATTACTGGAATTAATAATAAATAAAAAGTAAGTGAACTTTTTTAAGCTCAGAATGAAAGAAAATACCTAGACGCTGTCCTTAGTCAAAATATATTGAATTTAAAACTAGTGACGAAACTTAAAAAATTCACAAAAGCAAAACATTTACTTCCGCCTTTGATCCATTATAAGAAAAAAATCGTAAAGAAATGATTTAATTTCAGAATAATCAGTTATAATTGCAGGCTTTATCCTTTTAAGTATCTGACTGGTATAACGAGAAGGTGTATTTTTTAAAATGATAGAACTTTTCAGTTCAATGCAAATTGTAATAACCCATTTCAACATTGATTTGAGAGAGCGAAGGGATTGATATTTTCTGATATTCCACTCCTAGAAAATATTTTGAGGCTGAAATGAAAAGACAAATTACTGTACACAAGATGTTTTTACTTCGCAGTCAAACTTAAGTGCTTTCGTTGAATGCATCTGAAACCAGATAGTCTTCGTGCTCTCTTCTCTCTCTCTCTCTCTCTCTCTCTCTCTCTCTCTCTCTCTCTCTCTCTCTCTCTCTCTCTCTCTCTCTCTCTCTAATGGCATCTTGACCATGACTTGCCGAGTCTAGCATTACGCTATTAGATCTCATGTTGCCTGGACTTCTCGAAGTCCTTCTAAAAGATACAATAAAGAGAGAGAGAGAGAGAGAGAGAGAGAGAGAGAGAGAGAGAGAGAGAGAGAGAGAGAGGTTAGGAAACGTTTCTTTTAAAATTAAATGTCATAAACCATCAGTAAACTTTCCGGAACAAATTCACTCAAACACATAAAAAAATTGTCTCCCAGATGGACGAACTCAAGACTGAGGCATAGTATATATGAATAGACTTTAGAGAACTTCCTTACGAGGTAAAGTATCACTGAGACTTTCCTCAGATGAACGAACAGTTTCTCCCATTGGAATATACTTTTTGAACTTATTTGCTTTTAATCTTTGTTTATTCCTCATTACCTTTTGTCATTTCTTTCAAACGGACACCACATTCTTTGGGAGTTGAAATTCGAGTCTATGGCCCTCCAAATGAATAGGGTTATTTTCTGAATAATAATAATAATAATAATAATAATAATAATAATAATAATAATAATAATAATAATATAGAATAGTACGGGAGAGCCTCATCGTTGGCATAACGTGACCAGCAGTGCTTTCGTGGACTTTATCTTCTTAGGAGATCAGAAGCAGAATTTAAGAATGGCAGTTTGCTTGACAGTAGATATAGTTAGTGTGTTTGGGCCAGTCAGTTCCCATCCCGTTCTCAACCCTTGTGGGGGAGAAATAACGTGATGGCGAGGAATGGGCCTTAATCAGAAAATGACATGGAGGGGGAATGTGTGTGTGTGTGTGTGTGTGTGTGTGTGTGTGTGTGTGTGATTCTTTCAGTCCCGTAGCAGGGCTAAATTACGGGTCTCGTCGGGAACCTTATGTACAGAGCAGATCGTAATATGGCTGGGTAACCTGACATTGTTTACAGTGCATGAAGGAAGGTTCAGATCTGGAGTGGTGGGAGATTGCTTTGAAGATTTTTGTGATGGAATTTTTCAGCGTTAGTTTTGGGCTTTTCATTGCGAATAGAAACTATACGATTTGATTTTTTTCATATATCCCTGATAATTGTGTCAGTTATAAATTATACTGAATACTGTACGGCTGAAGTGAATCCTCTTATAATTAGTTTGAAACAACTTTCTCATTTTTTATTCGAATGTTAATTCTCGTCCTGAGAAGCAATATCTCATTGTGTTGTCATCCGTTTATGACTGTCAGTCAGAGAAAATGAAATAGCAAAATCATTAAGATTGAACGTTGAATCCAATTATAAAACCGTTTGTGTTCATTAAAATTACTAATGACATCATTATGCTCTTAGATGTCTGCGAGGGACGTGGCCATGATGATAAATAATCAGAGAGAGTTATTTATGAGATATTGTTCAAATGCATAAAAAGAAAATGCCCTCTTGCAAGGCTGGAAATACGAGGGAGTGGTTGAAGACCACGATTCAAATTATCTCTGCCTCATTGACTAGATTTATCGTCTAATTTTCCCGACAGGTCTTCAAGTACTGTTGCCCAGTTAATTTCCCCAATTTTTTCGACCGACGTTTCGAATCGGGTATCTGGTATTTTCTGAATGATTATTTCAGTCAATAACCTTTTCATTTTATGATCGTAGATGTCAATCTGACGTGCTGTTAATTCAGAGAGCTTTGGACTGAGGAAGAGGGGAAACTGCAGAAAGAGTCGGGATTGCAGAAAGAGATGCTACTGTGGAAAGGCCTTGATGTATAAAAGCTTATTTATAAAGACGGTTCTTTTTTATTCAGAAGTTAGGAACAGGCAGGCACTGCTATCTGATGTTTGTGAGGCCAACCCTTCGTTAGACAGTCTATTTCATAGTGAGAATATACCTGTACAGATAGATAAATAGATAGATAGATGGATAGATAGAAAAGTTTATTGATCACATGATCTTAGCACAATGAAACTTACATTAAATATCATTTGGTCCAGAATACGACAACTTCCAACACTGAGAGCTAAACGACAATACGTCCAGTTCTTTATGTAATATAGAAGTTGTTGTACAGATATTAAAGAAAACAATATTTTTACCATGACACCTGTAAACAAAACACCTGTGAATGAACGTTAGTACAAAGGCAAGCATGATATACAGGTCTATCCCCTCTAAGTGCGTGAAGTAATCTGTTTTGTTGGACCTGACGGTAAACTTCCAATGCTGACGTCACTTGAAGTCAATCGTGATTGGCGGAAGTTCATGAAGCTCACCGCCCACCTGAGGTTACAATTCAAATCAGCCAATCAGAAGCAAGTTAGTTACTTTAATAATATCAGTTGTGGATATTTACCGTCAGTTGAAGAAAAATATAACTAGTATATTGTTATGTATATGTTATGTTATGTTAGGTATACTGGTTTTGATATTCTTCTTAGTGCAGATTACCTCTAAAAAGTGTTTTACTGATTCTAACAAAATATCGGCACTTACACTTATTTTTTACTAAAGTTGTTATTATTATTTATTATTATTATTATTATTATTATTATTATTATTATTATTATTATTATTATTATTATTATTCATAAAATGAACCCTTATTCATGTGGAACAAGCCCACAGGGACCACTGACTTGAAATTCAAGCCTCCAAAGACTATGGTGTTCATTTGAAAGAAATAACAGACGGTAATATGAAATGCAGAAAGAACAGATCAAGTTATTAGAGAAGAAAAAACAAGTTAACAAAAGAAAAAACAAATTAACAAATTGCTAAATAAACAGATAGAAATTTAACCCAAGTATGTTATAATGTATCATGACCAATCCCGCGTTCATTTCAAGAAAACTCACGTCCATTTCTTTTCCCCCCACAGACTCTGCCGAGTCCCAGAAGGACTTTGAGGAAGACCCTCCTCCCATTCCTCCTTCCGAAGGGAATGCAGCCATGACTCCTGCGGGCCCTGGCTCCTCGTCCGCCGCCACACAACCTTTGGACGAGGAGAGGCTGGAGGAACGGCCCGACGACATTCGGGTGATCGAGGAGGAAAATGAGGAGGAGGAGGAGGAGGAGGAGGAGGAGGAAGAGGAAGAGGAAGAGGAAGGCGAAGAGACGGCGATGCAGCAGAAGGAAGAAGCAGAGAACGCGACCTTCGAGGAGGAGGAGGAGGAGGAGGAGGAGGAGGACGCCCTCTGCCAAGAGAGTCCTCAGCACACAGTTACAGGTCAGTAGAAGGATGGATTATTACATTGTACTTGCTGTATTAGGGACTTGAGTTACAGAGGTACCGGTTAGTGGTTGAGTTAGATTAAGCAGGTTTTTGCCAGCACGGGCCTTTCCCCGAGATAAGTGTAGCAAGGGGTGAAACGGCGTAAGCAGGCCTGGTGTAAGCCTCCGGACTCTGACCAACTAACAGAGACGGTGGACCAAAGTCGTAATTTCAGTAGCAAATATATTGAAAAAATTATGATATATATATATATATATATATATATATATATATATATATATATATATTTATATATATATATATATATATATATATATATTTATATATATATATATATATATATATATATATATATATATATACTGTATATATATATGTGTGCGTTTTTGAGTGCATTTTTTTATGTTATCACCGACCACTTATTCTCTGTTTAAGGCAACATAACGAAAACTATTTTAACTGAAACATCATCCAACCCGAAGAGAATACCATAACGGAGGCGTGAACACCTGACATAGAAATCGCTCTAGAGAAACGAAACGTCCCTCGACGCAAAGCAAACGAAAATCCAAACGAGCGGCGAAGGGTGTTTGAGAGAGGCCTACGCAACCATCAACAACCCCAATTTATAACCGCAGTAACTCACGCCCCGAGCACCCGACGACGTCTTTCGATAGGTGTTCCTCAAGGATCCTGGCATTTCTTAGGATACCTGCGGAGGTAACCGAATCTCCCCGTTTGCCCCCGCGTTTCAAGTCCTCCTCCTCCTCCTCCTCCTCCTCCTCCTCCTCCTCATCCTTTCTCTAGGCGGTGAGAATAGAGGGCATATATAGAATCAGCAGAGCTTTCGCAAGGGCGCAGGATGCCCCGCAGTGGGCGCTAGGATCTCTTGAGGGCTGCCACTTCATGCCAAATGGGAGGAGGTACTGTGAGAGACTCTCGAGAGAGGTGGGTATCGTTTCAACCTTGGAGGAATTCGATACATGCGCATGAGACGTCTTCTTCCCTGAGCTGGATACAATAATCCTGACAGGTGGGTTTATTTTGAGGTGATGCAGTCTTGCGGTATCCCTTGTCGGAATGAGGTTGGTCTAAATTAACCGTAATTGTTGGTTTCTCCAACATTATGACGATTACTGAAGGATTACTTGATGTGAAAACGATAAGTACCGCCTCAAACCTCGTGCCAAGGTCCCCTTATATTGCGTGTTTGTATTAGGGCCGGGGGTGTGAGAACCCAGGGCTGGACAATGGCGAATACACACTCGGAGTTTATTATTCCTAGACTATCAATGTTACACACAGAAAACAAAGGGATACACAATGCGTTTTATCCTGATCAGATTGCTTTTTAACTTTCACATATTTTGTCGTTTAATATTCATCTCTCTCTCTCTCTCTCTCTCTCTCTCTCTCTCTCTCTCTCTCTCTCTCTCTCTCATACACACACACACACACACACACACGGCTCACAAAATGAGAGACATGTTCGATCTTCAAAGTGGACGAGGAGGGACAAAATGGGCGCTTTCCCACAAATCCTTCGAGACTCCGTTGACTTAATTAGTGAATTGAATACCCGGTCGTTAGTCGACTGTTGTTGGTAGTAGCAAGGGTCGAGTGAGAGGACGATAGAAAAGTTGAAAAAAAAACAGCTGACTGGAGTGATCACTGCTTCGTGAAAATGCATGCTATCAAAATGAGAGGGCCTCGAAGAGATAGTCTTCACACTAGTAAGATGAAACCATGCATAAGGTATTCTCTCTCTCTCTCTCTCTCTCTCTCTCTCTCTCTCTCTCTCTCACTACCCTTTTAATAGGTTCCTGCGTCCAGTCTTGATCGAAAAATCGATGGTGTCCTTCAAATTCCTCCTAGTCCTTAATTTTGATAATCCCTCTCCTTGCATAACTACTCGGCCTCCTGTTCAACGTCCATCCTGTCCATCCTACGAATCCTTTCTTGCCACCTGCTCATCCTTTCATTCCCAATCCTTTCATTCCAAAAATACCGCCTTGCAGGACCTCTTGACAAGATTCCATTAAGGGGCCCCAATTCCTTCCTGAATGGTATCTCCAGAATGAGTTGGCATATGTCTAGGACTCAGGTCCTGCTTCCTTTGGGATATTTTGTTCCCCCCCATTGTAATCCTGGGAGTTAATTCTGGGATAAATGAAAAAAAAAACGCGTCATGTGGAAATAAGAAGGGAAATTTTGAAAATTCAAAAGAATGAATAAAAAATTGAGGTTGATTGGGGTTGGTCAAAATCGCCTCCTTCCGTGGGATAAATTGACTTGGTAATTGGATTATTTCTATACAAAAGAGTTCGCTCTCCCCTTTTCCAATACATTCAATCACATTTGATTTATTCTCTCTCTCTCTCTCTCTCTCTCTCTCTCTCTCTCTCTCTCTCTCTCTCTCTCTCTCTCTCTCTCTCTCTCTCTCTCTCAGACTAAATGAGGCTGGTCAAAATCACCTCTATATGCAGTATAGATTGACTTCGTAATTAGATAATTTCTTTACAAAAGGTGTTCATCACCCTTTTTTTTTAATACATTCAGGTGATTTATTTTCTCTCTCTCTCTCTCTCTCTCTCTCTCTGCATGGGGTTAATTTTTTCGAGAAATTCTCAGGGATTTCTCTGAAGTCATCATGTCCGTTCTTGCATGGTTGGATGTGGCTTCGGCTTAAACTTGGATGATGCAAGTTTGCGGATAATGAGAGAGATTTTATTTTATCAAAAGACGTGAGAATTCGTAGCTGAGTTTTGTTGACCTCTGTGTTTGTAAGAGAGAGAGAGAGAGAGAGAGAGAGAGAGAGAGAGAGAGAGTGTGTGTGTGTGTATGGCCACTCACTATGGAAGTGAAAGAACTAAGTATAAGATCTTTCAAAGGCAGAAGTGTTGTAATGTATGTTTTATTGTCATGGAAGTGAAAGAACTAAGTATAAGATCTTTCAAAGGCAGAAGGTGTTGTAATTCGATGTTTTATTGTCATCGTAACCATATATCTCTCTATCTATATCTCTCTCTCTCTCTCTCTCTCTCTCTCTCTCTATATATATATATATATATATATATATATATATATATATATATATATATATATATATATATATATATATATACTCACACATTACATACATACGTACACACATATGTATATCACGTGTGTGTGTGTGTTTGTGTATACTCGTATAAGCCAACATAAGGTCCCCTCATGAGGATGTCCAAATCAAGCACCTTCCTTAAAGCACACCATTCAAAATCAGCGGAAATGACCCAAATGATTAGTGCTTGGGGGGGAAATAAGGGCAACGCATAAAGATCATTACTATTCTTTCGACCTTCGGATGAAAGGCAGGTTTGTTGTTTGTATTCCTCCTCCTCCTCCTCCTCCTCCTCCTCCTCCTCCTCCTCCTCCTCCTCCTCCTCCTCCTTCTTCTTCTTCTTCTTGGGCCTCAGAGTAAAGCACATCCTTATAAACAACGAAGAGCCGCCTCATTCTTGAAGCGCCCCTTGTAGACAGTGTCGAGTTTCTGCTGCTCACTTCTCTCACTTTCTCTCTCTCTCTCTCTCTCTCTCCTTCTCCTCCTCTCTCCCTCTCTCACAGCTACGCAATCCACACACTGGCTTCCCTCATCCATCACTCCTCATCCACCATGTCACAGGCACTAAGAGGAGGATGATAAAAATAAGAAGGGCTTCCCAAAGATTGTATTTCTATTTAATTTTTTCATCTTAATGCTCATTGCAACATGTAATGTCTGGCTGAAGATAAGACGTTGTTGTCTTCACTCGCTTTTATCAAAAGTGATTCGATTCACCCTCAGGTACAAGATCAGGTGTCATGTTGTTTGTTTATATAATTATTGTTGTTTATTTATTTTGGTAAATGTGCTACAGAATATCATCAAAAAGAACCTCAAGCGAATTATAGGCCGTATAACGCAGATTCCTTTCTTATTTAATTAACAGGTGACCCTTGGTTACCTTGACTTCACAAGGAGGATTTTTGGGAACTCAGTGTCTTTGTGTATATTTTCCATTTGATAATGCGAGGCAAAATTCCGTTGAATTTTTAGTAAGAGGAATGACTCAAAATCAAATCATTATGGACAGATTAGCTGGTATAAGCTGAGCGCAGGGTTACAAAATATATAATATAATATAATATAATATAATATAATATATATATATATATATATATATATATATATATATATATATATATATATATATATATATATTATATAAAAATCAAAGGAAGGCAGTCGGTACAGAATTACTATATTCACAAATAGAAAATAAAAGCGGGCTATGCGTTCCTATTTTGCTTTTATTAGGCCAAAACCTACTTGCACAACAGCCGAAATATGTACGAAACTATTTTTTATTTGGTAACCGACGGCATATTAATTTAAATTAAATTTCGTCTCTTTACTTGTTTCATTTGAGTTCACATATGTGCACTTGTATATACATATGTGGTAATGTGTATATACGCATGTGTTGATATGTGTATATCTTAAAAGTTGTATTACAGAATGTTTTGGTAGTCTATATGTTGATGATTAACGTGGGATTATGATTATTATTATTATTATTATTATTATTATTATTATTATTATTATTATTATAGTTCACTTAGGTTTACTCTAAATTCTGTTCGTAAAACCAATAATAAAACTAAATGTATTTTAGAATTTTATTATTTATTATTATTATTATTATTATTATTATTATTATTATTATTATTATTATTATTATTATTATTATTATTAGAAACAGATCCACTTTTATGTATGGGTACAAATATATTAAAAAATAAATCTATTTAGGAGAGCTTTCGGGAATCTGTTCGATTACCCTTTTCAATCTCAAAGGGGAATCGAACAGATTCCCGAAAGCTCTCTTTAGATTTATTTCTCAATATATTTGTTCCCATACATAAAAGTGGATTTGTTTCTCAATTCCAAGACTCATGCTACTATGAGTATATTATTATTATTATTATTATTATTATTATTATTATTATTATTATTATTATTATTATTATTATTAGATTATTACTATTAAAGTTTGCTGCAAACTCTGTCATTAAATTGCTGACTAAACCTAATGTAGTGTAGGATAAAAAAAAAAGAAATTCCTGAATGTTTACATTGCCAGCCACTTAACGGCTCTCGTCGTAAAAAAGATTTTGGTATTTGGTAAAATACATTATAAGAAGACCTCTGTCTGGCCAATCAGAGATAGTGATCCAACCCCAAAGCAACAACGTGTAAACCAGCTGTTGTTTGCCCCCGAGGTCCTTTGGAGACTTCAAAGCAAAACAGTATTCACAGTTCACAGTTCACAATCCCTGAAGTTTAGAATTTCTTTAATTTTTTTTATTATTATTCTAAAGTTGCCTACAATGTACTGGTTCATGGTTTCTCCATGGGAGCTTAATTGATTGGGATATGAAATTTAGGCCAAGGGCCAAGCGCTGGGGCCTGTGAGGTCATTCAGCGCTGGAAGGGAAAATGAAAGTAAAAAAGGGTTTAAAGGCGTAACAGGAGGAAAACCTGGCAGGTGCACTGTGAAACAACTGTAAGGGGAGGGTGGTAAGTAAGATGGAAGAAGGAGAATATGAACGGTGGTAATGTAAAATGAATAAAAGGGGTTGCAGCTAGAAGCCGAAGGGACGCTGCAAAGATCCTTAAGTGATGCCTACAGTGCACCGCGCCAGGTGTAGTGGTGGCACCACTGTCCTACTGGAGGTCTCATTTATTATGGGAGGAATTTATTTTTACAATCTAGGATAGATATTAATTAGAGTAAGGATTCCTGAGCCTGTTAAATAAGCGACCTAATTGTTCTATTTTGCAGTCAGATTATGCTTGCTTTGCAGTCAGTTTATGCTTGCTTTGCAGTTGAAGTGTTGTAGTACACCAAATGGAAAGCTTAAAATGACGCTGTTTCCCAAAGTAAATTCATTTATGGTTTTACCATAGTTGTTACTATTATATTTTGTTATTTTTATGTGCTAATGCTTATTTTATGTTATTTATTTTTACATAATTTGCTTACGTACGAACTAAACAAATTATATATATATATTTATAAATATATATGTGTGCGTGTGTGTGTGCGTGTTAAGTGTACATATGTGTGTGTGTGTGTGTATTGGTCAGAGAGAGAGAGAGAGAGAGAGAGAAGAGAGAGAGAGAGAGAATCCCTCTGCTGATGCAGAATACGGAACCTCTCATCCAGAAGAGGGAAAATGCAACCAGTCTCGTTCGCCAAGTTGAAATGAACCCATCGTGCATGAGAAGCCTTAGGCCTACGAGGGCTCGGGGAATGGTTGCTTCTTAATTAGCCGTTAATCAGGGGTCATTATCTCATGGACATGTCTCATTAGGGCTCTTGAGAGATACTCTCTTATTATCTAATTACTGCGAGACACGACGATTGATTCGCGTAATGAGAAAAGACTCAATAAGACGGATGGACTGAGGCTCTTCACTCCCCACAGATCTTTGGGACCTATCCACACTCTCTTCACCCACACCCACACCCCGCACTTACACATATACACCCTAGGACCTTGTACACTCACCTACACACCCACTCGCTCCGTTTCTTCGTGTCACGCTGTGTAAGGTTTAGTTCGTTACCCTTTTGTTTCAAACTTGAGCTGGGGTATACTTTTGAAATGTTTTAGTGGGTATCATCTAGGAGATTACACACACAAACACACATATATATGTGTATGTATGTATGTATATGTATGTATATATGTATGTGTGTGTACGTGTTAATTAATTTAGGGAATTATGACTCTCTTCATATTTAGATTTAATTATTCATAATTCTATTTTGCTGTCATTAGCTGATTGTAACCAGAACGCCATTCTCTGTTATTTCTGCCCTTTTCTTTTCAAAGATGATTTTCTTCAAAAGAAGATGAAATTGAATACCCTCGGATTACTTTTCCTACGGTTTAATTTTCAACATTTCCTAAGAAGCCGAACTTCATTTTATACCCTAGTGGTGTCGCAGGCGAAAGGAATTTTAAATCTATGACCCAATCATTTATTTCTCAACGAGTTTCCCAGTTGTTTAAGTCGATTTCCTGTGTCTCAGTGGTGATTTTTGCCGGTACGTGAGGGTATGAATGCACCCGCCTTTCGTAATACATCAAAAGTAAAAAAAAAAAAAAAAAAAAAAAAAAAACTTTTGACCGCTTCCTCGTATCGGTGTATTAAATGAATCAAATTGACGTCGACCCAAGAATGTCACCTGGAAGCACGCCGCCTGGTCGTGGAGTTTATCCTCGTGTCGACAGTCCATCGCCCAAAACCCCCCCTGCCCCCTGGACCTATTCTATCCTCCCCTAACGTAACCCTCCCCCTCACCTCCCTCCCCCTCCTTCCATACCAGTCCTCCCACTGCACCGGTCATAGATTTTCACCACAGTCCAATAAATACCCGACACTGACATTGACTCTGCAGATGTCATTAATGTGAGACCAGTTCTTCAAACATTCCTGGCGACCGAGCCCTTTCGTGTTTTTACTTTCAAGGGCAACAGCCTCTGGAGAAGGAGCACCAGCAGCAGAAGGAGCAGGAGCAGGAGCTCCGGTAGCAGGAGGAGGAGGAGGGGGAGACGATGGAGGAGGAGTGGAAAAAGAAATAGATGAAGAGGAGTAGAAGAGGCTGCAACATAGCTTCCGATGATGCTGTAGAATCGTTCAAGGGCCAGCACGCAATATCCAGCGATTTTCTCCCTCTTGGAAGGGAGGAGATAAGGGAGGGAGGGGGGAGGGGGAGGGGGTTGGAGGTTGAGCTGGAATGGGTCTCGTTTGTAATTATGGAACGGGCAAGTTCGGGGTTTTAAAGGGTAAATATTTTTTAGCGGGTGATTAGAAGAAACTCGAGACTTGGGATGCGAGCGCCTGCTGCTTGGGGCGAGCCTCGTAATTAGCGTTGGTTTTTGTTAGCTCAAAGGATCATAAACCTTTCTGCCATTTTTTTAATGTTGTGATGACTGAAGAGGACCTGTGATGAACTTCGCTTGTTTGTTTGTTTTCGTCTTTTTTATTTCAGTTCGTCCTCTCGAAGTGTAATGAGTTGTTGGAGCAAGAGTATAAAACAGTCCTTTTTTCGTTTTTAAATTGTAAGTCGGTACATTTAGACATTTCGTATTGCTGAATTTGGTATCAGAAAAAATCACTGATGTCAAATTTTTAGACACTGACATTTCGTATTGCTGAATTTGGTATCAGAAAAATTCACTGATACCAAATTTTTAGTCCCTGACATTTCGTATTGGTGAATTTGGTATCAGAAAAAATCACTGATAAATTTTTAGACCCTGACATTTCGTATTGCTGAATTTGGTATCAGAAAAAATCACTGATAAATTTTTAGACACTGACATTTCGTATTGCTGAATTTGGTATCAGAAAAAATCACTTGCTAACAAATTTTTAGACCCTGACATTTCGTATTGCTGAATTTGGTATCAGAAAAAATCACTGATACCAAATTTTTAGACACTGACATTTCGTATTGCTGAATTTGGTATAAAAAAAATTCACTTGATACCAAATTTTTAGACCCTGACATTTCGTATTGCTGAATTTGGTATCAGAAACATTCACTTGATACCAAATTTTTAGTCCCTGACATTTCGTATTGCTGAATTTGGTATCAGAAAAATTCACTGATACCAAATTTTTAGACCCTGACGTTTCGTATTGCTGAATTTGGTATCAGAAACGTTCACTTGATACCAAATTTTTACACCCTGACACTTCGTACTGCTGAATTTGGTATCAGAAAAATTCACTGATACCAAATTTTTAGTTCCTGACATTTCGTATTGCTGAATTTGGTATCAGAAACATTCACTTGATGACATTTCGTATTGCTGAATTTTTTCACTGATACCAAATTTTTAGACCCTGACACTTCGTATTGCTGAATTTGGTATCAGAAAAATTCACTGATACCAAATTTTTAGTCCCTGACATTTCGTATTGGTGAATTTGGTATCCAAAACATTCAATGATATCAAATTTTTAGACCCTGACATTTCGTACTGCTGAATTTGGTATCAGAAAAATTCACTGATACCAAATTTTTAGACCCTGACATTTCGTATTGCTGAATTTGGTATCAGAAAAATTCACTGATACCAAATGACTGAAATTGTAGTTGTGTTACAGAAAAGAATATCCAGAACTCTTCAGATGAGTAAGTTAGATTTTTAAGAAAAAAAAAATGTTTCAAAGAACTTGGACACGAGCGTAAGGTTTTAGTTAATTGTCAGAGCAACAAAATAATTAGTATTTTTGAGGTAAATTAGTTGGATTAAGTTATTTACGTTATGAAAATTAGTTAAAGATTAGAAAGAGAAAAACATCTCCTATGGCCAAATGTATACAGTTACACTGAAAAAGGAATTACATTTGGGGCAAGAAATTACACTAGGAGAAAAAAGTTACATTTAGAGAAAGAGATTAAGTTAAGAGCAAGAAATTACATTATGAGAAACAAATTACATTGAAACAAAAATGACACTAAGATAAAAGAAATTACATTAGGAGAACCAAATTACACGAAAAAAAAATAAATTACGTTTTGGGAAATAAATTACATCAAGAGAAAGAAACTAAACATTCACGTTCTGCACAGCATTTGTCACTAGTAATTCAACTCGTTTAGCTCTTGATAATTACAACAGCTGATTACCATCCTGTCCGTAGTATGGCCTAGTTTATTGCTGAAGAGAGAGAGATAGAGAGAGATTCCGTTTTCATGTCCTTTAAGACAAAACCCGAACGAGGAATATGATGTGTTAATTTCCTTGGTCTTATCATCGAGTGTTAATTTCCTTGGTCTTATCATCGAGATGTCATCGAGATAGTCTAGAACCAAGTTACTTTACAAGGACATCGAAAGTCAGCACATTATCACAGTCAAAGTACCGAGTCCAAATTCTATTCTGTAGCACACTCCAGCCCCCGGGAGCTCTTTTTCGGGGGCAGTGATCACCTAATAAAAAGAGATTAACGTAACTTACGATGGTGAATATTACCAGTCATGATGACGCAACGAGTATAATGAAAGGCGGCGGCGGGTATAATGAATAAGAAGTCATCTGGACAAATATAAAATGTGGATGTCTTAAGTGTCACTAAACATACTTCGCTCTGTTGGGCACAAAGACGTGAATAGCCTGGCAGACGCAGTCAACAGACGTTGCCTGTCAGCTAAAAAGATTAATTTTTACTTATGAATGTGGAGTTTTGTGTGCTGTCGTAATTAGTTCACCCTAAATGAAAATAAATTATGCAAATGAGAAAGTGATGGGTTCCTTTTTTTGGGTCCTAAATGCTTACTCTCTCTATCTCTCTCTCTCTCTCTCTCTCTCTCTCTCTCTCTCTTTATATATATATATATATATATATATATATATATATATATATATATATATATATATATATATAATGTATATATATATATATATATATATGCATACATACATATATATATATATATATATATATATATATATATATATATATATATATATATATATATATATATATAGAGAGAGAGAGAGAGAGAGAGAGAGAGAGAGAGAGAGAGAGAGAGAGAGAGAGAGAGAGATTAGGAAGATTGTAATACGTTCTCCCACCCTGCTGACTCCTCTGTAGACTGATACGTGTCCTGAATAGGTGTGAAAAAAAAAATCAGTTATTTGCATCACATAAGAAATGAACTTCACTTAGAGTGGAGGGCAGCCTTACAAAAAAGACTTTGTCAGACAAGAAAAACTGAGAAGTAAGTCTTAAACGAAGCCTTACGCAAGTATTTAGAGAGAGAGAGAGAGAGAGAGAGAGAGAGAGAGAGAGAGAGAGATGGGCACTGAGGAAGCACTTCCGGTTGACTTGGCGGCCAAGGGCATCACCTCCTCCTCCGTATGCCCGATTTAGGCAGAATGATCAAAATGCAACCCGGCCCCGCCCCCTTCCCCTCCCTCCAGGGGCCTCCTCCACAGTCTCCCCCCACCTCCAACCCCCATCGTCACCTTCCCGTAGATGGGCGTTGTTGAGTGGTAGTTATTAATAGGAAGAAAAAGAGGGAATATATTTACATATATATATATATATATATATATATATATATATATATATATATATATATATATATATATATATATATATATATATATATATATATTATATTGAATACATTGAATTTCCCTAATTAATTCACACCTTGTATTTGAATAGATGCGCGCATACTTTTCTGCATCTCCGTAGTAACTCGTATATAACTGGATGAGATGAACAATAAATAGATATGTATTGTATTCGTATATAAACTACAAATTTTCCTTATAACACGGTTATTCAACTAAATAGAATTGACTACTTTTGCTCATGCTGTAGGAAGTAGCCTGGTGGGAGTATTTAAACAGAATGTGATCTAAGGTTACATTTTATTCTCTGACCAAACTGATCCGTACGAAAATGATGGATGATTTATCATGAGAAATATTATAAACTCTCAACATCATCTGATTACATAATTAACTGCTAGCAGTTATCTTCGCTGCTGCTGGTAGCTATCTTAGGTGGCGATAAAACCAGCAATTTTCGTAATTGAGAGAGAGAGAGAGAGAGAGAGAGAGAGAGAGGCTGACTCTCCTTTCATTACTTCTGGAGCTTGTCACCTAACCAGATAAACAACTTAATTAATTAGTCATAAAATGAGAAGCCAGATTCCTCCGTGGTGAGACTAGACTTTCATGGAGGAGGAGGTTTTCAGCCGGCGATAGCTGAAGGCAACAAAGTCGGATTCGTTCCTTCCCCTTCGGAGCCCTCTTCAGGAGATGAGGAGGGCTTGCCTAGCTTCAGAGGCGCCCAGGGGCACGTAGTATAATTCCCCAGGTCTTCGTCGAATGGGTTCCAGGAGAAGTGGGAGTAACGAAGGTCTTTTGACAGATTGTCTCCTCGAGAGCCTAAGAAGGTCTTGACGACTGAAGTAGGGTTGCTTGTCGTCTTGGGCAGGTTTTGGGCGTAGGTAGGGCGGCTTTTGGTGGGGTGGGACGGAGGGGCCCAGTGTTGCTTTTAATTCACACTCGACACCTCAGGGCGGTAACACTTCT
This sequence comes from Macrobrachium rosenbergii, assembly GCF_040412425.1. Classification (NCBI taxonomy): domain Eukaryota; kingdom Metazoa; phylum Arthropoda; class Malacostraca; order Decapoda; family Palaemonidae; genus Macrobrachium; species Macrobrachium rosenbergii. The sequence continues at coordinate 13,255,700 of NC_089776.1, forward strand.
CCCATTTTTTTTTTTTTTTTTTTAATTTCTCAAGTTAATTAGTTCATATATTCTTGCGCGTGCATATATGTTTTGACATATCCTAGCGTCGAATCTATTTTACCTGCTTTTTTTTTTATTGTTTTCAATCTTCCTTAAACACGTTTGTGTTTACCCGTCTCCCATAAAACACGTTTGGACGCACCTGCGTTCAGTAACCGTTCATAACAACCAGTCTATTTTTACCCGCTTGAACTACTGATATGAGATCAAGCGTCGAACTCGTGTGTGCTCGACGTTCGAAGATATATAGCGGTCTACTTTCGGATTAATTAGCTTCCTCGGCGATCGACGTATTGACAAGTTGTTGGGGAAGTCTGGTCGTTTTGTAAAACTCACAAAGAACGGGGACATTTAGGAGTCGGTTAAAATGGAGATCAGGGTGGAATCTGACCAATGCACAGAGGAGGTGGTTTGGTAATCTAATTCTTTTACTTCTTGAACACCTTCCTTAGCTTACTTAGAGCAATGACCAGGCCTTGACCAGTCCAGACCAAACCTTGCGGTTGCTATTAGAAATACTAAGGGGTGAAGCGAAGGTATTTTGGCACTTTGGTAAAAGTGTTCAGCGGGACCCACAACATGTTGTGAGTGGTGGAAAATCATACAAGTTATGTTATGTTTGACATAGCAAGCAAAAGCAGCTGTTTATGATCAAGAAACATCCTCGTAATGGAATGTTCGTTTGTGATGAGGTTACAAAGGTAAGTTGAACAAGGTAGTAGTATAGGTAGGCACTATGATATCAGTACGGAGTAAGTGATTAAATAAATAATAGATAATATTTGATATTGAACTGCACCTTGGTATTGCAGCCTCAACGTTTCCGAAATTATGCTGATGTGTAGAACAGAGAAGCAAATTACAGTAAATGGTATTACAGTTATACATAAAGAAATAAAGAGTGAATAAGGAAGTTGATAAATCAGAAATGAACCGACTAGTTGCTTTTGATTTTGAAAAAATGCCCGTGACGTGTTAAGGTAAGATCGCTGGCTTGCTTGACCTTGAAATTTTAAGTTCCATAACCTTACTTAGAATAAAGCTTTTCCCAGAATTTGACTTATAAATTGAGAAGAATTTCCATGATAATGAGAAGGTTTATGCAGCTCTTATCAGTAGGAAAAAGCGATGACGCTCTATCAAACGATTTAGGTAATGTCAAGATAACGATGGTACGTCTTGATAAGGCTGTTTGATACAGGCAGAATGAGATGAATAAGATTGAGAATATGTGACGGGATTGCGTCATTTCTATGAAGGTTTTACTTTTTAAGATGACTTTAGCCATAAATTAAAGTCCCTCACATTTTACAAGTGATCTTGTAAAGTACTTGAGTATTTAGCTGTACCAGAAAAATCATACTCAAGTCCAGATATATATATATATATATATATATATATATATATATATATATATATATATATATATATACATATATATACATACATATATACATGCATATATATACATATATACATACATGCATATATATACATATATACATACATATATATGCATTACTTCAAAAGAGCACCTTAGTGATAAAGAAGGTTCAATATATATATATATATATATATATATATATATATATATATATATATATATATATATATAATATATATATATATATATATATATATATATATATACATATATATATATAAATTCGTATATAAAATTATTTAGGAAACATATGTTAATGTTTTGAAAGCTGATATACACGTATGCCTAAAAAGTCGTAATTTAACGTAATTTAATCATCGCTCAATGATTCGCAGTAATCCGGTAATCTCCGTAAAGCATTCATGTCACGAAAAGTCTAAATAAACGTTAATGAGTTAATTATATTTATTACATGAAATGTAAGTAAAACCACAAACATCCTCAGCACTCTTCTTTACCTGACCCAGCTGTTTCTGGCCTAATCACTAGGCAAGCTGCTGATGCAATTGTGCGTCGTTTTCTAGTATCAGGTTTACTACTGCGCAGTTTGCTAGGAGTTTTGTCTTGGTTGTAACTAAAACGTGGAATAATTTACCTAATGCAGTTGTGGAATCTTCTTGCCTCTAAATATTTAAGCGAGGAGCCAATTCATTCCTGCTTTCTACCGATGGTGACGTCTCGTGAATTTCCTGTGTATCGGTTTTATTTTCTGTGCCCTCATATTTATTTATTTATTTGTCACCTTTTCCTAGACTCTCTCTCTCTCTCTCTCTCTCTCTCTCTCTCTCTCTCTCTCTCTCTCTCTCTCTCTCTCTCTGCAAGCTGATTTTCCTACAGAACCCTCTTGGGTTTATACAAGTCTGTTGACTCTGTCCATAAGGGTTTTCAGCTGAAGATTCAAAGAAGGAAAAAAAGAAAGAAAGAAAGAGGCATTTTTAGGGAGCTAAAGGAAGTCGTCGTGATATTTATGAATTCTCTTAGTGGCTTCATCAGTCACCGAGCTGGATTCGAACGGTTCCTAGTCGACCTTATCAAGATTCGAGAAAGAATTTGTCGGACGTGAAGATTCGTCCAGAATGTCAACTGTCTTGTGTTGGGGAAGTTTTAGAGGAAGCCCTTCCTAATGAGTGGTTTGCCTTTGTTTGTTGTCATTTGTCTTTTTTTGTCATTTTTTGAAGCTTCAAGTTTGATTTTTTTATATATCAGGAAATTTTTTTTTCCAAATTTCAGATATTTATTTCTGAATTTGTTTTTATTTGTTTTAATTTGCTCCTTTTTCATCAATTTTTTTTACCGTGAGGAAGTTTCATCTTTTTTTTATATCAGTTTTTTTTTTTATTTCTCCTTATTAATTTCTGAATTTGCATGTTTTCATTGGCTCCTTATCGTTTTTTTTTTTACCGTGATGAATTTTAATCTTTTCATTACTCCAGTGATTTTTTTTTTCTGCAACTTACTTATTTCTGACTCTTCAATTTTGTTTCATTATTCCTTGGTCTTTATTTTATTTTAAGGTTCAATATTCCAACTAAAGAAAAATCTTAAAAACTTATTGAATTTTCTTTTGAGCAATCGTTATCTCTGATTCTTTAATTTTGCTTTATTCTTCAATCTCGAGCTTATTTTAAAGTTCCTTATTTCGGCTAAAGAAAGAACTTAAAACTCTAAGATTTAACTTCTTTTTTATAGAGCTATTGTCGTGCCAGAGTTAGAATAACTCTTCCTCATTTTATGATGCCGAATTACATCTTGAAATCTTAAAATTCCTTTTGAGTTTACGGTAAATATTCTGGCAATTTATCTGAAAGCACTCAAAGCCAAGACATTGAAACAATTTGTCTTAAATAAATACCACTCAAATGTCCTATTCAATAGACATTTTGCAGAAGCCAAAAAAAAAAAAAAGGAAAATTCATAAAACGGTTCTTCATTCAAACGGAATCATTCTCATTTCGTGTTCTTCAGTTTGGTGAAATAAGATTTGGTACTTGGTCTCCTAAGATGTTCTATATTTCTTTTTTTTTTTTGTCAGGTTTACGCGTCTTAGATATCTGTAAAGGAAAGGGGGCGAGAAAAATTACTTAGTAAATTTAATACTGATGTGAAAAAAAAAAAGGCGACTTGCTGTGCTCGAACCACTGCAGTTTTCGTTATGTACCCATCAGTGATTTTCAATAGATGACCTTTGTAATGGCGTACTGACTGTCTGCCCTTTTTGCCGATTTATTTATTGAGCTTTATTCATTTCCCATGTGTTTTGAATAAATTTCAATTTTAATTTAATTTCAATCAGATTAAGAGACCTTCATTTTAATCTTTCCTAATGAATCTTTGGATATTTCCTAGATAGTGACCCCTAACAAGTCTCGGAGGTCGTTATCTAGGACTTATATTTCTTGGGGGGGTCATTATCTAAGACTGGACTATTTGAGGGTCACTATCTAGGAAAGATCCGAATCTTTTTATTGGAACTCAAGAAACAAAAACATTTTACCTTCAAACAACAGAATCTGTCTGTCCATCTCGGCAACCCTCGCCATTCCCTGACGACATTCAGATGACTGAAGAGTCTACCAGCGCCGATTCTTCGCGTATTATCATGCAGGTCTCATGGCAAGGTTTGCAATCCCCATCATGCACTATTAGTAATGCTTGGATAATGCTTGGCCATTCCGTCTGTATCGCCAACTATGCGCCGTCATAGCGGCCAAAGGCCTGCTTGCTGCCTCTGCGCGAGAAAGCAAGCAAGCGCTCATTGGCATGCGGTATTTCTGTCTCGTTATGACAGTTACTTTAGCGCTCGCTAGATGTCGGTATTTGCCCTTGGAGGCGTCGTAAGGGCGGGCATTGGCATTCTGGAGGCTATGTTTCTGCTCGTGATGTTTTTGAGACTGTTCCTTTTATAGGAGAATGACGAACAGTTTCGGTACTGAATGTTGACAACTTTCGTTCAGCTGTTGAGAACTTTCATTCAGCTATTTAGAACTTTCATTCAGCTGTTTAGAACTTTCATTCAGCCTCTGGATTGACAAAAATTAAATGAGGTGGGTGATTATGTCGATTAAGGCCTTAAAGATTGGTGAAGTCTGGGTTTCACTGTCCTTATTGCTTAACTGGTAAGCTTTTTAGAAAAACAAGAATAAAGTGCTAGATACTAAGGTTAGTGATTTTAGATCTAATCGTATAAACACACACACACACACACACACATATACACCAGGAAAAATGTTGAATGATGTATTTACACACAACCCAAATACACAACAATTATCTGTGATGTAGTGATCCATATAGACTTGTTACCTCAGTCATCCTCTTGCTACCGTGGTGTTAACATCTGCTTCAGAAAAGTAACTTCTTGAACCCATGGAAAATAAAAATTTTGAGATGAGAGCTAACATCAAGTTCTGACCAAGCTTGATTGGAAACCAGGAAAAATTATTGAAGCTTTGCAACAAGTTTATGGAGATTCTTCTCCATCTAAATCAGTTGTTTATGATTGGATAAAGCGATTTAAGGATGGTCATCAAAGACAACCCAAGAGAGGAAGACCATCGACTGCAAAAAATGAAAGAATTGTGGCTTTGGTGCAGAATCTATGGATGAAGATCGTCGGATTACTATCGATATGATAGCTAATGAAACTGGGATCTCCCATGGTTCCGCATTTTCAATTTTAAATGAAAATCTTGGTTTGATAAACTTTCAGCATGTTGGGTCCCAAAGCGTTGCGCGAAGACCAACTGCATCAAAGAGCTGAACTTTCTCTTGCAGTTTTAACGAAAGATTGAATCAAATGAATCAGAGTTTTTGACCGGATTGTTACTGGAGATGAAACTTGGATCCATCAATATGACCCAGAAAGTAAAATTCAATCAAAGCAATGGTTACCAAGAGGTTCAGCTGCACCAGTGAAGTTCAAAGTGGCGAGATCTGCCCAGAAGGTTATGGCAACAGTGTTTTGGGACTCCAAAGTGATTTTGATTGATTTCCTTGAAGGACAAAAAACAATCACCGGGAACTACTACAAAGGTGTTTTGCAAAAACTGAAGACTGCATTGGCTAAAAAACGTCGAGGAAAGTTGCACCGCAGAATTTTGTTCCATCATGATAACGGCACATTCATCAAGGGTTGCAAGAGAAGTCCTACAAAATTTAGGTGGGAAACTCTTTACATCCTCCTTAAGTCTCTGATCTTGCTCCTTCAGATTTTTTCCTGTTCCCAAAACTCAAGGAACACTTAAGAGGAGTCAGTTTGAATCTTTGGATGCTGCTAAACATGCAGTTTCAACATGGTTTAATAGAAAGGCCCCTAATTTCTACAAAGAAGGGTTGCAGAGGTGGAAACAGCGCCTTGAAAAGTGTATAGAGTTAGATGGTAGATATGTAGAAAAATGATGTCTGAATTTCCTTAAATAAAGAGTATATTGAATTTTTCCTGGAACTTTTGACTTACCCTCGTGTATATATATATATATATATATATATATATATATATATATATATATATATATATATATATATATATATATATATATATATATATATATTTTAAAGGTGGTTTTCTAACATATACCATTCTGTATCTGTAAAAACTATGACCCTTTTCAAGTTCGATGGCCAATTTCAAGGCCATTATTAAGTTAAAGGGCCTTTATCAAGTTCAAGGGCCCATTCCAAGTTCAACGGCCTAATTCAGTTTCAAAAATCTATTTACAGTAAAGTCGCACTCCATATTCCAACGGCCTATTTCAGCTCAGTGACCTATTTCAACGGCCTATTTCAGTTCAATGGACTATTTCAGGGTCCCATTTCAAGTTCAACGGCCTATTTCAGTTCAGTGGCCCATTTCAAGGGCCTATTTCATTCAGTGGCCCATTTCAAGGGCCTATTTCAATTCAACCGCCTCTTTCAAGGGCCTATTTCATGGGAATATTTCAAGTTCAAGGGCCTATTTCAAGTTCAACGGACCGTTTCAAGTTTAAAGACCTACAAGAGTTCCTGAGTGAACCGTGGCCACCGAGAGAGTAAACCGTCCCTCTTAACTGCGTCTGCTATCTGAGATTTCCCAAAGTGAAGTGTTTAGCAGTTTTATTTAGGAGTGCTTTGAAAGGTCAAGGATTTCAAGTACAACTGGGTTTTGAAGTGCTGAGATTGAATGACTTATCAGGTTTTCTAGAAAGACATGTTTTGAAGTTCATTATTATGAGTTACGGTTAATATTTGAATTTGGGAATGTCTTCTTTTTATTTTTTGTTTATTTTATCTTTTAATAAGGGTTTAATTCCTGTAGCTATCTTTTATAAGTATTTTTACATATATTTTTATATAGTGATGCCAATATTTGCTTTTCACATTAGTAACAATAACTTTTAAATGACCTGTTGCATGAGAGAGAGAGAGAGAGAGAGAGAGAGAGAGAGAGAGAGAGAGAGAGAGAGAGAGAGAGAGAGAGAGGAAGGAAAAATCCTCTTTTTCATGTTTATATCTCTGTTCTGTCGAAGTTCCCATCCAATCTTCTTAGGCACGACAATTACTTTGAAATACTGGATTTCCTGTTGTCTTGATAACGAGTGATGTATTGTTATGATTGCCAGATACACGATAACTTGTTTCATTGCTTCATAAATTCTGTCGTGTCGCAGATTAATTCTCGTCTGTTAGAGTAATGTATTGGCTGAATGGTGCAATAAATTCTTACCAGTTGTATTTGGTTACATTTTATTTCATAGTCTATTCATCTTTGGTTTTTAAAGAAAATGTTTGTACTTGAATACACTTATTTATTATCAGTACAGAGTATAAATCAGCATATTAAGAAGATTATATATATTTAGGAAAACCAGAGGCTGAAAGTGTGTAGGTGGAATTAAGCAGAATAATTTGATTTGAAATAAAAGCCGACCAAATTGAGATGAGACCAACATAGAGCATTAAAAGGCCAACATAGAGTATTAAAAGACCAACATAGAGCATTAAAATGCCAACATAGATATTTAAAATACCAACATAGAGCATTAAAAAACCACCATAGAGCATTAAAAGACCAACATAAAGCATTAAAAGTCCAACATAGAGCATTAAAAGACCAACATAAAACATTAAAAGACCAACATAGAACATTAAAAGGCCAACATAAAGATTAAAAGACCAACATAGAGTAATATAAGGCCAACAGAGAGAGACCATTGCAAGACCAACATAGAGCATTAAAAGACCAACAGAGAGTATAAAAAGACCAACAGAGAGCATTAAAAGACCAACATAGAGCATTAAAAGACCAACATGAGCATTAAAAGACAAACAGAGAGTATATAAAGGCCAACAGAGAGCATTAAAAGGCTAAACGAGAACACTAAAAGGCCAGCAGAATATTAAAAGGCCAACAGAGAGCATTAAAAGACAAACAGAGAGTATATAAAGGCCAACAGAGAGCATTAAAAGACAAACAGAGAGTATATAAAGGCCAACAGAGAGCATTAAAAGACAAACAGAGCGTATATAAAGGCCAACAGAGAGCATTAAAAGACAAACAGAGAGTATATAAAGGCCAACAGAGAGCATTAAAAGGCTAAACGAGAACACTAAAAGGCCAGCAGAATATTAAAAGGCCAACAGAGAGCATTAAAACCCATTGAAAGTCAATTAATATGAATGTTGCGAATCACACCATTACACTAACGACTGACGTGACTGGCATATTCTACACTCTCTCTCTCTCTCTCTCTCTCTCTCTCTCTCTCTCTCTCTCTCTCTCTCTCTCTCTCTCTCTCTCTGTGTTTGTTGTCGTAGTCAAAATTGTGTTGGTGAATGAAAATGGGGAATCACCACAATATTTATGAATATTTCTATTTATCATTTATTGAATGATTTATCGTTTTTCTTTTCCAATAACTAACTCGTCTTTCTGTATTTCTTATTACCTTCTGTTACTTCTTTCAAAGGAACACCATAATATTCTTTGGAAGCCTGGATTGTAAGTCAATGGTCCCTGTAGGCTTGTTCCATATAAATAGGGAATTATCATCTGAATAATAATAATAATAATAATAATAATAATAATAATAATAATAATAATAATAATAACTGATGCCGCAATACCATGGGACACCAGGGTAGATGAGAAAGAAAGAGAAAAAATTGATAAGTGTCAAGACCTGAAAATCGAAATAAGAAGGATATGGAATATGCCAGTGGAAATTGTGCCCATAATCATAGGAACACTAGGCACGATCCCAAGATCCCTGAAAAGGAAACTGGAAAAACTCGATGCCGAAGTAGCTCCAGGACTCACGCAGAAAAGTGTGCTTCTAGAAACAGCGCACATAGTGAGAAAAGTGATGGACTCCTAAGGAGGCAGGATGCAACCCGGAACCCCCCGACACTATAAAAACCATTCAGTCGAATAGGATGACTGTGATAGACAAAAAAATAAATAAATAAATAAATAAATAAATAAATAAATAAATAATAATAATAATAATAATAATAATAATAATAATAATAATAATAATAATAAACTGTAGCTTGAACAAAATCTACAAGCAGATTTGCCCAGTTTTCTCAGGGGCTCTGTCCCCAAATGTGGAATCCCTCTTGAATCGGAGCCACACCTAGTTCGAAAGGTGTATTAAGCGCGGATACCTCGCCATCAATATCAGCTCACGGGCTACGGACACAGGTAATGGCCAGGTTGATACAGGGGTGAGTAATCCCTGCGTTTAATCACATTCTTACGCGTGTGTGATTACGCGTCGTTATGTTCACATGCCTTAGTGATTAAGCCACCAGTCAAGCGCGCCGTAGGTGTCTCACCGTAAGTAGATAATTGGCCCCTTGTTTATTCTCGTATATAAACATCCCAGGGGTGAATGCGTCTTGTCATCCTCGTGCAGAAAGAGAGGAGAAGGTGCAGGAGCACCAGTGGTTGGCTCCAGGCTGTTATTCATCGGCAAAAACGAGAACGCAAACAAAAAAAAGCTCGTAGGGAGTCCACAAATTACTGCCCAAGGTAATTAGAATGGAGATGGGATATGGTAATTGCCCGGGTATCATGTCTGCCATGGGTATTATATACCATCCGCGTTGTGAAAGATTTATGATGCCTCTAAAGTTCTCCGGGGAAACGCTGGCCTGTCCAGTATGCAAGCCAAGGTGCACACTTTCGCCCTAGGCTGGGTCACTGTCGTTTCCCATTTGGCCTCTTTCTCAAGACAGTCTAACAAGAAACAAAAATTGTTTCTGGAGCTACTTTGTTGAGTGAATAAAAATGAATCAACTCGGTAAAGGCTGGAATGGTCGAGTTCTCCCGTTATTCCTGGCAGAAGTTTGTACCAGAACTTTGCTGTAGAAGTAAAAATGATTCCATGGAAATGTTATATATATGGAGAAACAAGCACCATTATTATTATTATTATTATTATTATTATTATTATTATTATTATTATTATTATTATTATTATTATTCAGAAGATGAATCGTAATCATCTGGAGCAAGTCAACGACTTGAAATTCATGCTTCCAAAAAATATGATTTCCGTTTACAAGAAGCTACAGAAGATTATAGGAAACAGAAAGAAGTGATCAGTTGTTAGAAAAGAAAATAATTTTATTATTATTATTACTCAGAAGATTAAGCCTATTCATATGGAACACGCCTACAGGGTCATGACTTGAAATTCAAGCATCCAAAGAATGCTGTGTTCGTTTGAAAGAAGTTACAGAAGATAATAGGTAATACAGGGGAAAAAAAATTAGTTATTAAACGGAATTAGCTGCTTGTGTTTTTATCTTTGGTATTGATAAACTCGCTTCATGATTATAAGAAAGGAAAAAGATTTTGTAAAAGGGAAGGCAAAGCCTTCCTTTGTAGAGGATTTGTGAAATTTTATACTGATAGATTTTCACAAGAGTACTGCAGGTATGTATGTGTGTGTGTGTGTCCAAGCGTGCACGAATGAATGATTTGAGCTTATTGCTTTGTAAGCTTTATGTCAGACTTGAATATTAAGTGTTAGATCTGTGAAACAGGGTAACATATTGCTTGATATATTAGGTGAAGTGCACTCATTCTTACCGAAGAGTTATTTCACAGCAAGAACGTTGCAATAATAGAGTAATACTGTAATATTTAGGTATAAGATGAAAGTGATGAAATCCATACTTACCCTAAATTAACTTTACAGTCACTAAGACAACACTGGCCTTAAGACTTAGGTGTATAAGAGTATATGTTTAAATTAAGTACAAGGGAATGTTACCATCTCGGAGTAGAATTCTCATGAGATGTCGCTTCGATTAAACACAGCGACATTTTGAGAATTCTGAAATACAGGTATTATGGGTCGTTCCGGTAAAGCGAAGTCTACTGTATGAGAAACCGTTAAATGATAAGGTTTATTTTCTCTTGAAATTCTTGAATTTTTTTTCCCCCTAACACTTGGCGTGCCCGAGGGAAATGACTACCCTCTCCTATCATTCTATCATTCGATATATATATATATATATATATATATATATATATATATATATATATATATATATATATATATATATATATATATATATATATATATATATATATATATATATTTCTCGCCATGACAATCCAAGAGCAGAACGACCATAGCGCGAACCAAACCAATATGCCCAAAAGAAACCACAGCACTCGCTCATCGCGAGGTTTGGTTTATTGACATCGAATTACTGGCTTTTGTTTGATGCGTACCGTCTGTCGAGCGGCTTTTTTTTTTTTTTTTTTTTTTATAGGTAATATTTGGTTTTTCATTTACTGTCGCCATTCTGCTAATATGATTTTGTCTATTTTCTTTGTTACTTACTGAGGCTCATTTTGACATTGTTATGTTGGGGCGATGTTAGTTTACTAATGTTTTTGGGGCTGCAGTTGTAATAATAATAATAATAATAATAATAATAATAATAATAATAATAATTAAGGACATTGTAATCAATTTAGCTTCAGAAATTGAACTAGAAAATAATACAACAAATTTAGAATTCCGTGATTTTTTTTTTTGTGTTTGCTTTATTGAAAGTGTTGAGCAATATGTTCATATAGCGCCTCGCACTTACTGTTGGTGCCTATGTGTGTGGTGTTCTCTCTCTCTCTCTCTCTAATATATATGTATATATATATATATATATATATATATATATATATATATATATATATATATTTATATATATATATATATATATATATATATATATATATATATATATATATATATATATATATATATAGAGAGAGAGAGAAGAGAGAGAGAGAGAGAGAGAGAGAGAGAGAGAGACATATATAAATATATAATGTCTGCATGTATGTACTGAAATTATATAATTCCTTTCAAAGTTAACATTGATAAGGAATTATAAAAACAATTATGTTATCAGTGTAGCAGTCAGTTTCCCTGATGACAAATCTTTTCTTAGAAAAAAAAAAAAAAAGGCCAACCAGTTGGACACACGAAAACCACAGATGAGGCAGAGTGCTTTCGGAGCTAATGGTGGCTGAGATGGAAGACAGGCAAGCATGCAATTGCAGTGCCGTAATTAAGCGGTTTTGTCGTTCAGTTTTACTTTTGTCTTCCAACTGGTATATTATGCAATCTATATGACATGGTTATATGGTTGGCATACAAGCATTGGTATGAGATGTGCTGTCATTAAATTGTTATTTTTGTTCACCAGTTCTGGTTTAAACCATAACCCGTAG